>NW_024082341.1:174599-228247 GCF_003009895.1 Hyaena hyaena | reverse complement strand
GAGGGCACTTTGGGGATGAGCACTGAGTGTTATGTAGAAACTAATTTGACAATAAACTATTTGTAAAAAAAAAAATAAATAAAACAAGTAACATATCTACTGAAAAAAAAAAACAGACAAATGGATCAAGAAGATGTGGGTTATCTATACCATGGAATACTACATGGCAATGAGAAACAATGAAATCTGGCCATGTGTAGCAATGTGGATGGACCTTGAGGGTGTTATGCTGAGCGAAATAAGTCAGGCAGAGAGGGACAAATATCTTATGTTTGCACATATAGGAGGATTGGGAGGAACTTAAATGAGGACCATGGGGGAGAAGAAGGGGAGAAATGGTGGGGGAAAGGGAGGGAGGCAAACCATGAGAGACTCTTGAATGCTGAGAACAAACTGAGGACTCATGGGTGTGGGGGGGGGGAGATGGGCATGGAGGAGGGCACTTGTGGGGATGAGCATCAGGTGTTATATGGAAACCAACTTGACAATAAACTATCTGTAAAAAAAAGAAATAAATAAAAAGAAATAATGTCAATGTTTCAGGACCGGATTATTCTCCTTTACTCTCCCTTCCTTTGCCCTTATGGCAAATAGTATTCACCCCTTTGGTATTTATGGCATTTTTTTCAAAAACTGGAATTTTTAGCAGAACATATTAAGAGATTGAGTCCCACCCACCAATCAAGTGATAGGGTACATGTCATAATCATTCTTACCACACAAGGCCTGTGGTATGCAGAAGTTTGGTCCCCGTGATCTCTGTTCCCTGTTGTTACTCCCATGGGTATGTTACATTACACTACAAATGGGACTGTGCAGATGTAATTAAGGTTACTAATCAGTTTATTTTAAAATAGGAAGATTACTCTGGACCTTTCCGGTGGGCCCAGTATAATCACAAGGGCTCTCCAAAGCAAAAGAGGAAGGCATAGAGATCTGACTCATAGAACTCAATGTGCCATTGCTTACCTGCTGATGAAGGAGGCATAACAACAACAGCAAAAATAAATTCTTTCAGGGGGGCCTGGGTGGCTTAGTCAGTTAAGCCTCCGACTTTTGCTTAGGTCATGATCTCACGGTTTGTGGGTTCGAGCTCCGCGTCGGGCTCTGTGCTGACTGCCAGCTCAGAGCCTGGAGCCTGTTTCAGTTTGTGACTCCCTCTCTCTCTGACCCTCCCCTGCTCACACTGTCTCTCTATCTCTCTCTCCTAGAAATAAATAAATAAATAAATAAATAAATAAATAAATAAATAAATTCTTTCAACAACTAGGGAAGGTAGAAGAGGACCCTGCCCCTGACATAAGAACTGTACCCCCATGGGGCACCTGGGTGCCTTAGTCGGTTAAGTGGTCCACCTCTTGATTTCAGCTTGGGTCATGATCTCACAGTTCATGAGTTCAAGCCCCACATCAGGCTCCATGCTGACAGTGTAGAGAGTGTTTGGGATTCTCTCTTCCTCCCTTTCTGCCCCCTACCAGTTGCACTCTGGTGCAAATTTAAAAATTAAAATTTAAATTGAAAAAAGAAGAAATGAACTATAGCCCCAGAAAATACCTTGATTTAATTATGATAAGACCCCAAATAAAAAATCCAATCATACCATGTTACACTTTTGACCTATAGAACTGAGATAAATAATGGTGGTGTTTCAAGCCACTAGGTTTGTGGTAATTGGTTGAATTTCTACGCAGCACTATAAAACTAATTTAAGGTCAATAGAGAATTAAATGGTACATGTAAAAAGTCACTGTAATTAATTAAAAGCTTTGCAAATGCCCTTTGTGTATTAGTCAGCGTACTTCAGAGAAACACAATCAATAGAAATTTTAAATATTTATCATACGGTATCGGCTCACACGATTATGGAGTTTGAGGAGTCCCATGATCTGCTGTCTGCAATCTAGAGACTGAGAAAGGCCTTTAGTGTAGTTGATGGCATAGATTCCAGTCCAAGTCTAAAGACCTGAGTCAATCAAGAGTAGTGATGGCAGGAGGTAAATGTTCCAGCTCAAGCAAGTAGGTGGAGGGCAAATCCGACCTTCCTCTACCTTTCTCTTCCATTCAGGTTCTTAACAAGTTGGATGTTCATTGCATTGGAGAGGTACATTTCTTTACTAGGTCCGCCAATGCAAATGCTAACTTCCCTAGAAACATCCTCACAGACACACCCAGAGGTAGCATTTAACCAGATAGCTGAGCATCTTGTGATCCAATCAAGTTGACACATAAAATTAACCATCACATTTCATTTTTGCTATTCCTGTGTTTTCTTTTAATAGTAATTTCCTATGTTTCTCTGATTTCCAGGGTTGTTGTTGTTGTTGTTGGCTTTCGTTTTTAAGGTTTTTCCCTGCCTTAAGGAATGATTGACAAATAAAATTGCAATATATTTAAAGTATAAAACATGATGATTTGATGTATGTATATATGGTGGAATGATTACTATGATCAAGTGAATTAATAGATCTATCACCTCACATATTTACTTTATTTTTTACGAGAACGCTTAGGATCTACTCTTAGAAATTCTCAAGTATACAACACAGTATTATTAATGCAATGCATATACTGTGCATTAAAACCTCAGAACTTCTTACAACTGACAGTTTGTAACCTTTGACCTCTAAAATCAGGAACAAGACAAGGATGCCCACTCTTGCCCTTACTATTCAGTATAGTACGAAAAGTCCTAGCCAGAACCAAGAGGCTGAAAAAAAAAAGAAAAAAAAAAATAGAAGCCATCCAACTAGAAAGAAGTAAATTGCTCTCTTCTATATATGTTTACATATATAAAGAATCCACCAAAAACTGTTAGCACTAAAAATTCAGTGAAGTTGCAGGATACAATATCTACACACAAAAATCAGTTGAATTTTTGTACACTAACAAGGGACTATATGAAAAAGAAATTACGAAAATCCCATTTACAATAGCATTGATAATAATAAAATACTTAGGAAGAAACTTAATCAAGGAGGTGAAAGATCAGTAAACATTGATGTAAGACTGAAAACTGTAAGACACTGATGAACAATACCGAGGAAGACACAAATAAATAGAAAGGTATCCTGTGGTTGGTTGCCGGGTTTTAACACAAGAAGCACCTTTAAGAAAGTCACCATTTGACAACCCCCTTTACCTGAAAAAAGTTTGTTAACTGTCCTCTCAGGAGAAACTGACACTTTATCAAGCCTCCCACTGTGTTGCTTAGATCCATACACCTGCAGCAAGGTGAGCTCCCGGGACTTCTTTTAAGGGCGTTTTATGGCTGCTGCTCCCCTTAGGATTCTGCATTCTCCCATATCTAATTACTCTGTAGGTAAGACCTGTTCATTCATCAGTACCTCCACACTGGCTCTGGGCCTGCCTATACCTCTGCTGCCTACTCTTTGGCCCTGTGGGGTTACAAATCCCAGGCTGCTCCATCGCCCGTCTTCTCCTTTGGCTCTCTGGGGGCTCCTCACTGTATGTGACTATAGTAGCCCGGAGGCTTCATTCCAGAATCTCATTCAACCAACGAGGACATAAGCAGAAATGCCTGGTCTAATTTTGAGCTCAAACACAAAGACTGGTTCTTTGTCGAGTACCATTTCATGTATACTTTTCTCCCTAGAAAACCCATCAAAAAGGATGGCTCTCAAGAAGAGAGAAAAACAAGATCTGCTGCTTTGCCTAACACTCATACCCCTCTCTCTCTCTCCATATATATATATGTTCCATTTCTTACATCATCTGTATCTCAAGCTTTCTCCAAAAATAATCTTTCTTTATTAAAATATTTCACATTTCCTTCTGTGATTTTTCAGTAATTAGCATAATGAAAGACTTAATTTTTGCCTGTGGTAATACAACACATACAATTACTTTTAAAACTGAAAACTTCCCCTGAATGTCATTAACAGTGTTCTTGGTTGCAAAGCAATTTGGGGTTATAAATCCTGTCAGAATGTTTTTGTCTGTATTCTGACTCAACTAAGTATGCAGAGCATACAGTAGTCGGGAGCTCATACTCTGAAAATAAACCACCTCAGTTTTGTGTTTCAGCTCTGAGTTACCAGCCATGACCTTGTGCAAGCTGTTTAATTCCCTAAGCCTCATATTTTCCATCTGTAAAATCCATTCATTCATTACACATACTTATTGAATTCCTACCATTTTCATTATCATTATAATTACCATCATTCTGTTCAGACTCACATGAGGTACATACTTCTGTCCCTGGGTTTGACTAAAATGATTATGGAACATCCAGTTGATAGGGGTAAAACATAAATAGCAAAGCCACAGCTCAGGTGGTAAGAGTAAGGTCAACCTGAGAGCAGAGTGCCTCCTTTCGGTATTACCATAGCCCTCTGCTTATCAGCGTGGTAGCATTTTTCAAAATGTTTAGTGTTTGTGAATTTATGCCCCCTCCTCCTTGACATGAAGTCAGGGGCTGTATTATTCATCTCTTTATTTCCAGCTCTCAGTAAATACTATGCACAATTATGGTAGAGTTTAATGAATGGTTTTTAAATGAGCAAATGAATGGATGAATAATGAAGTGTATAAAGTGAGAGCTAGGAAAAACAATTAGACAAAATAAGAAAACAATCAGAGAAAAAAAAAATGTCAACCTGGAGGATATGCTCCGCCCTCTAGCCAACCACAGCATATTTGTAAAACAGAACTCATCCAGGAGGGAGTTGACAGGAGAGACACCTGTGTTTGAATTCTGTGCTGTAAAGTTTGGTGTAGTAGTAATCAAAGGTCAGAAATGATAAACCAGGAGTAACAGGGATGCCAGAACTCTGAGGGAATTAATTCAGAAAACTGTATTTTTTATCAACAATATAAAAAGCAACAGGTGTTGGGGTGCCTGGGTGGCTCAGTCAGTTAAGCGTCCAACTCTTGGTTTCAGCTTGGGTCATGATCTTATGGGTCATCGAAGCTGTTAGTATGGAGCCCACTTGGGATTCTCTTTCTTCCTCTCTCTTTGCCCCTCCTCCACTTTCAGGAGTGCTCTCTCTCTCTCTCTTTCTCTCAAAATAAATAAATAAACTTTGAAAAAAATAAACAGGTGTTGGCTAGGATGCAGAGAATGGGGAACCCTCCAATCCTTTGCATTTGGTGGGAATGCAAAGTAGTGCAACCACTCTGGAAAGCACTATGGAGCTTCCTCAAAAGTTTAAAAACAAAACTCCCCTATGATCCCACAACTGCACTAGTAGGTATCTACCCCAAATACAAAAATACTCGCTAAAAGGGATATGGGCACCTCAATGTGTATAGCAGCATTATCTACAATAGCCACGCTGTGGAAATAGCTCAAGTGTTCATAAGCTGATGAATGGATAAAGAAGATATTGTGCATATATACAATGGAATATCGCCATCCATAAAAAAGAATGAAATCTTGCCGTTTGAAGTGGATGGAGCTAGAGAATATTATGCTAAGCAAAGTAAGTCAGTCAGAGAAAGAGAAATGTCATATGATTTTACTACTACGTGAAATTTAAGAAACAAAACAAATAAGTGAACATAGGGAAAGAAATAGAAAGGAGGCAAACCTAGAGAACAAACTGATGGTCATCAGAGGGGAGGGGAGGAAGGGGGATATAGATGAAATAGATGACAGGGATTAAGGAGTGCAGTTGTGATGAGCACCAGGTATTGTATGGAAGTGCTGAATCACTAAATTATACATCTGAAACTCATCAAAGAAAAGAAAGATGGAAAAGAAAGAAAGAGAGAGAGAGAGAGAGAGAGGAGGGAGGGAGGAAGGGAGGGAGAAAGGAAGGAAGGAAGGATGGAAGAAGAAACTTGAGTTTTTATTTTATTTTTGTAATATAATTTATTGTCAAACTGGCTTCCATACAACACCCAGCTCATCCCAACAAGTGCCCTCCTCAATGCCCATCATTCACTTTCCCCTCTCCCTCACCCCCATCAACCTTCAGTTTGTTCTCTGTTTTTAAGAGTCTCTTATAGTTTGCCTCCCTCCCTCTCTGTTTGTAGCTTTTTCCCCCTTCCTTCCCCCATGGTCTTCTGTTAAGTTTCTCAAGATCCGCATGTGAGTGAAAACATATGAAATTATAGACAGAGAGAAGTTCCTGCCCTTTGAACATATTCGCACTGACACTAGGAAATGACCCTCCTTGTTGAGTGAGTGAAAGACAAAAGCAGGAAAATATGACAACGACATAGAACCAAGTCAAACGATGCAGAGACAGATTTCCCCAAGAAGATAGAACTCTAGCCAATCAAAGCTAAGCTTAATCAGGGGCGCCTGGGTGGCTTAGTCGGTTAAGCGTCCGACTTTTGCTTAGGTCATGATCTCGCGGTTCTTGGGTTCGAGCCCCGCGTCGGGCTCTGTGCTGACTGCCAGCTCAGAGCCTGGAGCCTGTTTCAGAGTCTGTGACTCTCTTTCTGACCCTCCCCTGCTCACCCTGTCTCTCTCTCTCCTAGAAATAAATAAAACATTAAAAAAAAATTTTTTTTTTAAAAAAGCTAAGCTTCATCAGTAGTTTTGTAAATCGAACTGAGCATTTGGTTTATGGCCACATCACTCCAATCTCTGCCTCCGTCTCCAAATTGTCTTCTTTTCTACATATTCTTCTCTTCCCTAGTGTAATAGGAACTGACTGAACACAGCACAAGAGAACTCTTTGAGTGAGAGAATGAATATGTTCTAAAAGTAGATTATGAAAATGGTTGCAGAACCCTACATTTACTAAATATCATTGAATTATACTGTTAAATAGGTGAATTTTATAAGTTATACTTCTATGGAATTCACAAATTAGATTTAAAATTAAGAACTTCATTTTGTTAAGAGACATTAAAAATCAAACTGCAAACAACGGAATCAGAGATCATATGTCTATCAAAGGACTTATAATCAGAATATATTTTTTACGTATTTTTTTTCTTTTTTCTTTATAATTAACATCCAATGCTATCTTAGTTTCAGGTAGCAGGTGATTTTTGTAATGGATAAAAGGAGAGTACTTTGCAAAAGGGAATGTCTGAATAGCCAATAAATATATGAAGAGCTGTTCAACTTCTTCGGTTATCAGGAAATTACAGGTAAAAGCACACTGCAATATCATTACACTCCCATAATAGTGGCTAAAATGAAAATGATAGTCGATACCAACCATCAGCAAGGATATGAATCATAGGAACTCTCATATATGTGAATAAATTGGTACATTTTGGAAAATCATTTTGGACTACCTAATAAGCTAAACAACAGTACCCATGACACAGCAACTCTACTTCTAGTTGATATATACCTTATAGAAATGCATATGTATGCTCACCCAAAGACTGAGAATATTCACAGAAACACTATTAATAGTACCAAATGAACGACCGTACAAATATATGGATAACACTATGCATACAATGGAATGAATGACCTACAGCAATGAAAATTAATGTATTATTTCTTCATGCAAAGAGTCTTACGTGGTGATCTATTGAAGCCATGAGAAAAGTCTGTGGAATGTTGATATTCATTTCACAGTATGAGTTGTGGTTAAATGGGTGTGTTTACTTTGTGATAATTCACCAAGATGTAGAATTATGACTTGTATATATAACTGTGCATATGCCATGCTTTACTAATGAAGTTCAGTTGGAAAAGAATGTGTGGTGGCCAAACAACAATGGTGTAAATCACACACAGGCTCACAGGCTCTCTTATCTCTGACACCTGACCTACTACCTTACCATGTCACTGTATCCTCCAATGCTATTCTTTTTTCTTTTTTTGTAAAGTGTATTCATTTTGAGACACAGAGAAAAAGAGAGAAGGGGGAAGGGGCAGAGAGAGAGTCCCAGGCAGGCTCTATACTCTCTGTACTGTCAGCATGGAACTCAATGCAGGACTAGAACCCACAAACCATGATATCATGATCTGAGCCCAAATCAAGAATCAGCTGCTTAACCCACTGAGCCACCTAGGCAGCCCTCCAATACTACTCTTAATACATTCAAATCAGCTTCTAAAATGTAAGTTCATAATTCAAAGGAATCATGTTCTTTGTAATATTTGGTAATACGTTATTGTGGTTGGGTTCATTTATTTTTTCTTGATTCCATCTTAGAATTGTTTTCTATTCATAACCTAAAGGGAAATACCTTAATCTAACAATTAATTCTAAATCATAACATAAACGTATGCATATAAGTAAATTCTATTAAATGTTAATCCCTGAGACTTTATCATCCAATCTTTTCCTTAAATCTTACAGGTAATATTTCAATTTTGACATTTTTTCTTTATATGCTGATCATAGTATGTCTTGATACTCTCTTTCATTCACTGTGTATACCTTATGGTCTGAGTGGTATAGGTCTTACAAGAAAATAACAAATTTCAACTTTCAAATGTCTGTTTCAGTGGTTTAGTATACATTTCGCTCAGGTTCACTAAAATTCTAAATTTAAAATTTTTAATGTTTCTTATTTATTTCCAAAAGAAAGAGAGAGACAGCATGAGCAGGGGAGGGTCAGAGAGAAAGGGAGACACAGAATCTGAAACAGGCTCCAGGGTCTGAGCTGGCTGTCAGCACAGAGCCTGACAGGGGGCTACAACCCATGAATCATGAGATCATGACCTGAGCCAAAGTCAGACACTCAACCGACTGAGCCACCCAAGCCCTCCATAAATTTAAAGGTTTATAAAAAAATTTCCTACATTATATGAGATGTCAATACCAATTTTTTTTAACCTGGAAAAAATAAAACTGAATTCTAATTGTTTAACATGGATATTCATATAACTAAACAATCTAAACTTGGGTATTCATATAATTAATAATCTAAACAACTATGTATCCTGTCTCCTATTAAAATAAGAGTCAATTATTTTAGTCCCTTTAGTTAAAGTGACAATATGATATATTGCTTTTATGGTTCTTTCACATAATTAAGCAAAGATATTACCTATTTTGACACCTAGAAATACTCTTTAGCTTTGTTCTACATTGATTTTACATTAGAGATTGCACATTCCACCTCTATAAGCCTTTGATCCAAACTAATTGAATTATTACTCAAAATTATAGGTCATACTATTTTACCAGGATTTCTTATAAGTGAATAGCTATTAGAGAAGAGAAAGCAATGGAGTAGCAAATCTAGTTAGATATTTTGTCACATAAACTTTTAACAATACGTGAAAAATACTTTCCACTCAAACTCACAATTCTTGCCTTGAATCCAGGCTAACATGGTGGGAGCAGTCTCTCATAACATCTGCAACTCTCTGTTGCACTTGGCCCTTTTCATGTCAGTTAACTGTGAGCACGCTGAGGGCTCCCATGTGTAATTTATCTTTATATGCTTAGCACCCAACAAGGTGTATAGCATATACACCTTTTCCCTCCTGGGAAAAACACAGAGTTAATTCTCTATACAGTCCTCTAAATTTTGTCCTCTGACACAAGTTGCTTCTTCCAGACTCTCCTTGAGAGACAAATTGGGGGGCACAGACTTGCCTTGGTACATTCCCCTTAAAAACTCAAAGGGACATAGGTCAATTAGAAAATTCTGAGTGTTTCTCTAAAGTTGCCTCTCTAAAGCTTTCCTCTCCTGTATTGGTAAGGAAGAGGGTGGCAGAAACACACAATGTATCAACTCTCTTACTCAAAAAAGCCTTCTCATCCAAAAAAGTTCCCCTTCTCAACTTAAGGGATTTAATAACTGAATTGTACCTTTAGGGAGATATTAAGATCTCAAAATTGAGATCTCAAATTTTAGGACTTCTTTGGCCAGCTGATATATTATCTTTGCTTTGTATTATCTTTAGCCCCAAATAAAATACACAGAGTTCCATTTTGTTATCCTATTTTATATCAATGCAACACTAGTCTCTCTCTTCCTGCCAACCAGAGAGGACCATCAACTTCTCCCTGAGCCAGACTATTAATGATAAGTATTTGGGATGAAAACGTGCCTTTCAGAACTGCTGCCATGCACATTCCAATCAACTCTTAGGTAAGCTTAATCTACTTCTCAATGACACTGGACCCAATTAAGCCTCCATAATAGAGTCTTAGATACCTCTGGGATGATAAAAACATAAGGAGAAAGCCATCCTGCAGTAGACATAAACCCAACCAAAAGTGGATATAAATGGAATCAGCTTGTGACTGTCCAAACTCTATATTTAGCACCACACATAATGGGGGGCATAGAGTAGACACTCAGTACAATGTAGTTCTCTTCTCTCTGAACTTCATTTTTCAACCGAAGAAAACAATGTAAAAAATTTGCCCATTTTCTCAATTACTCTGGAGAGAAAAACGATGAGATAATGCATATGCAAGAGCACTGTATATACTCTGTACATATATTCCACCCAGAAATATTTCATGAAACGAATTATGTGATAGAATGGATTCAGAGTTCACTTTGAAAACAGGATGAAATCTGTATTTATTTCAATCATGTGAAGAATGCATAGACAATAATATTCACGTTTCATGCTGGAAAAATAAGACTAAAGTGGTAAGAGCCCTTACCCAAAGTCAAGCAAATCAGAGGCAGAAGGGTTAGTCAGTTCTTTACAGGTCTCCTCAGTCCAGCACTAGATAAAACATTGAGAGGAGCATGATGAGATGTCCTATATTCCAACATTAGGGAAAAGACTAGTAGTTACAGTTGATTCCCTGGTGATCCACTCTCTTTTTGATAAACATCGTTATCCATCAAGGCACTCATGAGCATAACTCATGACTGGTAGACAACCATGCAATCTGTTTTCATCAAAGAAAGAAAGAAGATTGCCAGAGATTTGTACATAACTTAGTACAGCAAGACATTTAACTGGGCCTTTGCAGCAATGCCATTTTACTTATAAACAGTTTAGAGGAGGAATATTTATGGCCCTTCAACCTCTCCACTGGCCCTGAAAGAAATTGGATTTCCAACCAAACGCATTTACAAGGAGAGAGCTATTCATTCTAATAAAACTATATGATAAGTGCATTAAGTAGGAAAAAAAATGTCTTTTGATGAACAGAGACATTATACCCACAGGAATGGCAGCAGCCTCAGTGAAAGTTAAGCTTGGCTGCTTCTGGTCTCACTTGAATTTTTTCCAGCTCTTACAGCATGGGACTACTATAATAGGCTGCTTCAGAGACGAACACGTGCAATTAAGCAATAGACCCAATTTCAGCCTTGATACTTGGGGCATAAGGTGATTTATGAAGAAGAAAAATGACTCAACCCCTTAAAAGGAACTTAAACTTCTAATATATATAGCTCTAGTACCAAATTAACAAGAAAAGGATACCAAAAAGTATGGAAAATGATATTTACCTTTGAGAAATATTTGATCTATTTAGAAAGAAAAGGCCAGCATATGCAATGTACAGCATTACAAATTCAAGCACAATTGGAAGTTAAAAACAGAATGTCAACTATTAGAATGCAGATGAACTTTCTTATGGCATGGCAGTGAGATCTGTGAAAAGAATATAAATTCAAAAAAGTTTGGAGGAAATATGGACTGAGCTTAGAAATTTATTTGTGAGAACGAAGAAGATATTAATGACTACACCCTTGCTCCTGACTTAAGAGAGTTAATGAATGGTGGTGACATTCACTGAGACATGGAAAACTGAATAAGAACTGGGAGAAATACGAGTTAACGTAGATGTGCTGAGTTTCAATGTTCTACAGGTCATTTAAAAACATCCAACAGCGGTCTGATAACATATATGAAGTCCATTGGGCATATATATGCTGAAGGAGAAGAGCTCACAGCTGCTAGGGAATTAAGGTTAGCTCTGAATATTTAAACCTTTGCTTTTTATTTTTCAGATTATATGAGTTAATCTCTTGTGACTGCACCAAGCTTTAACCTTGTTTTTAAAGAAAGATGTGTTATATTTCACAGTATGTAGAAGAAATATAGCAATAATTCATATGTTGCTTAAGGAAAGGCATTCTGAATTATACCTAATTGTCCAATCATCTGTAACTGTCTCCTCAAATTCATTTTTAGTGCTGTCTGGCAACACTTCGGGAATAAAGTTCCTAAAGGGAATAAAAGTTGGCCAGGTAGCATATAAATCTAGGCTTTCCAATTTGGAGAAGCCAAAGAAATATTTGGCAAGACTTCAATTTATTGTGCCTGCTGCGTTATGGGCTGTCATGCTCTGGACCTGGGGTTGCTCATCCAAGTACAGATCAGGTATAGGACCAGAGTATAGGTAGTGATATTTCTGCTGGGTGAGCCACAAACAGGACCAGAAGAAAAGAATATAAATAAAACAAAAAGACAAACAACAACAACAACACACACGCACAGATGTCAGCCTTCAGAGACTAGGTTTTAAATGGTCATGGAGGGGCGCTTGAGTGGCTCAATCAGTTAAGCGTCCGACTTCGGCTCAGGTCATGATCTCATGGTTCGTGGGTTCGAGCCCCGCGTCAGGCTCTGTGCTGACAGCCAGCTAAGAGTCTGGAGCCTGTTTCAGATTCTGTATCTCCCTGTCTCTGTGACCCTCCCCTGCTCATGCTGTTTCTCTCTCTCTCTCTCTCTCTCTCTCTCTCTCTCTCTCTCTCTCAGAAATAAAAAAATATATATAAACAAATAAAAAAATTAAATGGTCATGGAAAGGTCCAACTAAGCTTAGATAAGATGGGGCAAAGAAATCATACATAAGGCAGAAAATGGGACTATGAGAATACATGACAAGAAGCAGTTGCTTCTTTATCTTATACAAAAGTCCTCCAATTTCCCTAGGTGCTAGAAGCCAAACCAATTTCCTTGCTAATCAGCAAAATGAAAGAGCAAGTCTATATAGAGTATGAAGATAATTTAAGAGAAAATTCCACTTTTTCTCTACAAATATAAGGGGTTGATGAACTAAACCAAGCAGAATGAGTGGGGGTGGTGGTATGAAGTATCTTGAGAAACACTAACATATGAGACATGGACAGAGAATAAGATGCCTGCAAACATATTCCAGAAGGAGATAACAGGACTTAACTGAAATTAAAATAATAAACTGCTGGTTAGTAAGAAGTCTTAGGGGACTGGATCTAATTTATGGATAAGAGTGTTACATTATGAAAATATTATTTGTATATAATTAATGCAACAAGACCATAATTCAGTGCATGATGTACAAAAAGGTGAGATTGGAGGACTGTGGGTACAGAAAAGTACTCAAAAGGAGAAGATGAATCTCCATCATTTCAAAAGGAAAGAAGAAAAACAGAAGTTCCTCCACCTCTGGGGATGTCAGGCCTTTTTTTTTCTTGGAGAGAGAGAGATTGAGAGGAGCAGAGGGAGACGAGAGAGAATCCCAAGGAGGCTCCATGCTCAGGTGAGCCCAACTGAGTTTGATCCCACGACCCTAGGTTTATGACCTGAGCCAAAATCAAGAGTCAGATGCTTAACTGACTGAACCATGCAAGTGCCCCCAGAGAAACATTTTTTAACTTGGGTGCTTGGATATAATAACAAAGCTTAAACAAAAGCAGTGTTTATGATAATATGCAAAACCCATGGATTCCTGCCAAATGAAAAGTCAGATGCTAACTCAATGAATCTGAAGTGTTGGTACCAAGAGAAATGGGAGATATCTGTACTACAACTGGGAAGTGAGAAAGAATATTTGACCACAACTAGGATTCATGAAGATTGTATGAGTTATGCTGGGAGTAAGAATGGAACTTTATTTCTCTCCTAATGGAGAAATAAGGAAGCCATGGATCAATGCAGAATGTTCAGCTATGGGTCAATATGTTTTTCTATGAGGTCCTCTATAAGCCAATAAGGCAACATAGCCCTGTGCTCTGGGGAAGAGTATGGAATCATTGAATTTGGATACCCACTTCTGTCCCCACTCAGTAATACCATGTAGACTAGAAAAAAAAAAGGGATAAAGTGACCTGGTGGGCAAAAGTGGCATTTAAAATATTTCTTAGCTTATAAGTCATGGATCCCAACCAATCAGAAGAGGCCAAAAATAATGCACATAGCCATGAATAACTGCTACAACCATACCAGTGAGGACCAGCGAAATTTCAACCTGGTGAGTTTCATTTGCTCCTCAAGGTCTGCTTCTAAGAAAGCTAAGCAAACCCTGCTGCCATATTATTTCTCTATTAATATCCTTTTAGACCTCATGTTAATGGGATTGTTAACAGTAGAGTTCTTCCCAGCTCAATGACAATAACTCTGCTGCCAAGTCCTGCCAGATACATCTCTGAAACTTTTGATCATTTTTTATATTTTCATTCGCATTGACTTCTCCACTGTCATTACTTTCTTGGACTTTTCTATCCATACCCAGCTGATTTTTCTTACTTCTTCCATCCATCCTTCACACTGTCACCAGAAAAGAGTGCTAAAATTATTAGTGATCTGCATAAAAATAATTACTCACTTCATAAAAATAAAAGGCATGCTTCTCTTCATGGGACTCAAAACTTATTTAAAAATTGGTTCCAACCTTCTTTTTCACCTGCAACCCTTCCTGCTACTTCATTCTCCATCACCCCAACGCTCCATCATCTTTTCCAGTTTGAGGGCTGAATAACTCCTAGCTCTCCAAAGAGCACTTTGCTTATGCATTCATGTAATTTTGATGTTGGCTTGTGTTTCTTTGCCCTTAGATATTTTGAAAGCTTCATGACAGTTCTAAATTATTCACTTCCTCTTTCTGTAACAAGATCATACCTTCCTGCCACACTGACATCAGGCTTGGCTGTGTTATTTGTTCGACCAATGAACATGAGCAGAAGTAGTATTTCTTTGCAGAGGGTTTAAGAGTCATGACATAATTCTGACACCACTCTTTTCCTTTTGCAATGAGACTAGTATGTCCTACTTAGAGGCTGCCCCCTCAGCTTAGATGACAGAATAAAATTGTGTGGAACAGAGCTGCAGTGGACTCACACAACATGAAGAATAGGCTGGATTAATTTTGTAAGTTACTCAGCAAAAGCAGACTGATGCAGAGATCTCATTAAATAAGGTCCAAATATAATTGCGAGATCTGTGGCAATGCAAAGTGCTCCCTAGGTTCTCATGCCTTCCTTCCTCCTGCATAGTCCTCTCTGCATTCACTTCAATGACTATTACCTGGATTCTGTCCCATGTAAAATCTAGACCTCAAGTCGAGCCCCTTCATAGTTCTCCGTAGTCCATGAGGGTGGTAACATTCAGGAAAATTTGGATGGCTGAGACTGGATTACATCTCACAGTATACAGCTTTCTGTTGATACCCTCTTAGCTCCTCATACTCCACAGCCTTCCAAAACCTTGCTGCAACTCGGGACCCTCTCCACCATCCACAATGCTTCCCTAGAACGGTAAGTCAGCACCATGCTCCTATGGCATCTCTGTCTTGGCATAGCCCCTCAGAGCAGCCTGTTTTCTCCCAGATCTATTCCCATCAACTATTTAAACCAAAATTTCATTTGCTCTGAAATTATATTTTAATAGTATCACCACTAAAGTCCTACCCTAGGAGATCATATCTAACATCGTATCAGACTTTTCCATCGTAAAAGCACTTTCAAGTCCATTATCTTATCATATCATCTCTGTTTGCCCTCAATCACTGTGGAGGTAAGTGCCATGACTTCTGTATTACATGGAGTCTCTCAGCACAGTACCCAACACATGGTGGGCACTCGGTCAACATCTGTGGGCGAGTGAAGATTAAATGAAAGCATGAACACAGCTATTAAGTGACAAGTCAAGGATCATATCTTCTAAGGGACAGAACTGGGATTTCAGGTCATGTCTCAGATTCCAGTGGCTATGGCCTTATTACGCTGTGCTTCTCCCATGGACTTCCAGCGCTTTCACTACAGAGGGGTGCAAACAGAGGTAGAAAGAACACAGTCTAATGATTTCAAAGAGAGGGCCAAATATCAGACAAGTATTGGACCTTTAAAAGCTTTTAATGTTTTTTCCAATCTGCAATTTTAACAAGAAATCTAAGAATATTCTGAGATTTGCTATAGGTATCTATAAAATGGAATTTTTCCTCTACGGTGTGTTTTGTTTACCTATATGAAACTGTGTGAATGCAGATCATATAAATTCAGCATATCTGTGTATTCCAAAGGGATGTCAAAGTCATAAATTCTACCAGCAAACACTTTCTTCCTCAATCTTCAATGAGAGATGACAAGTTGTTTCTATCTGTTAAATAATTCATCCTCTTCAGTGTTTACAAGTTACAAACATAAGAGGATTTACACTTTGATAATCACACTAAACTCGACATTTTGAAAGCCTAGACCCAGTTTTTATAAACGAATAGGCTTATTATTTCCTAGCTGCTGTTGTCACAGAAGGAATAGAATCATCATTCTCTCCTAGAAACATAATTTGGAGCCATACAAGCTGTGTGTAGATTTTAGCTCACCTACATATTGATTGTTAGACCTGGAGCAAGGCATAAAGTTTCAGGCTTGTGATCTCTAAATTAGTATTAATAATACACATAAGTGAGTGGTGAGGACGAAATGAAATAAGACAGTGGCTCTCAAACTCATTTTATCGAGATTCAAGGGTAAGGAGAGGCCAAGCCAGAGAAGCCACAGACCCCGCCCCATCTTCCACTGCTCAGAGCGGAGAAAGCTAGATTTAAACTTTGCCGATCTCAAATGTGAGCCCATTAAATTCTCAGTTCAATTATTTGTTGACCACATCAGTGGTTGTTCCCAGCATGAACATTCCCTTGCAATTGTCCAACATTGTAGAGATAGGTATCTCATTTATAACCCTTACATGATACCAGAAAATTATCTTTCCCGCTTGGATGCTGAAAGACTGAGACCCTAAAAGATAAGTGACTTGCCATGGTTTCAAAGATGAGGCAGCATTCGCTCCCAATTGGGGAGGTGTGCTCTTCTTGTAGCTCTGGGCAGCCTTCACAATCCCGTTTTCTCTAATACACAAGATACCATCTTTAATTTGAAAACTGTTTGCCTTTTCAGATGACCTATGTTCTCACAATAAACAAGCCAGATACTCATTTTTCTTCAAAGAATGAAATTTCAGCCTTATCTTAAGGAGAAGGTGAAAGCATCAATTCAAAATCTGATATGACTTAGAGCATAGCCCATGTTTCTGTTTCTAAGGCCACAAAGAACACACTGTCCCCAGAGTATGCAGATAGTCATCCCAGCCCCACCAGAGCACATGAGGAGGGACAACTGTTCCTAGATGGAAACAATGAATGTACTAGCAACAAGTATCCCCTGATATTCTTGTTGACACTAACATTCTTCTCATTTAAGAGGAGCAACTATCTGGATTGTCTTTATAAATTAACATATTCTGTCCATCTCACTCATAATCCCAAATGCCTTTCACTGGGTATATTGAGACATTTTTCCTATATTCACCAAATTCCTTAATTCATACAATTTATTAAACAAGCAGTAAGTACTCATCCCATGCTGGACAAGGGGCTAGGCACTGTGAATACCAAATTTATAAGAATCTGTTCCTGCCATCAAGGCATTTGTAATTTTGCTAGAAAGAAGTAACTTGCATAAATACAAAACAGAATGAGAGAAGCACATGAGAGAAGTACAAAGAATTTCAAGAATTCAGTGAATAAAGACTACTTTGACCCAGGTAATCAGCAGCAGTTTCTGGGGTGAGACAGTCTGGAGCTGCAAGTTCGTTAAGTACATGGACTCTCACTTGGTGAAAAAGAGGATGGGGAAGGGGGCTATTCATGTTGGAAAGAATGATAAAGAAAGGAAACAGTCCTAAAAGGAAAAAAATATCAGATTGTAGAAGTTAGGGAGTCTAGATTTCATTTTAGCTCCAACATTTTCATTAGCTATATCATCCAGGCTGTATCATCTTGGATAAGTTATTTGATTTTCCTTTATCTTAATTCAATTAATCATTTTTTGAATAGAAATTAGTATAGATGTCATTAGAAGAATATGGATCTTCGAATGTTGTTTTGCATGAGTCTTGGAGTCTAGTTTTAAAGGTCCCTGACAATACTTATTAATTTAGACACATTCATTGGCATAATTTATAGTTCAAAAATTGGCTGATATGAATGAACTGATAAATTCATATCATATTTATTTTAGATAAATAAAAATTTATTTAACTAATAAATTTATTTAAATTTAATAAACAATAAACTTTAATAAATAAATAAATTTATTTAACTAATTACAATTTAGTTGGCTAATATACAGTACAATACAGTGGTTCCAGGAGTAGAATTCGGTGATGCATCACTTACATACAACATCCAGTGCTCATCACAAGTGCTCTCCTTAATGCCCATCACCCATCTAGCCCATCTCCTACCCACTTCCCTCCATCAACCCTCAGTTTGTACTCTATCGTTAAGAGCTTTTCATCCCCCCTTCCCATATGTTCATCTGTTTTGTTTCTTAAATTCCATATGAGTGAAATCACATGGTATTTATCATTCTCTGACTGACTTATTTCACTTAGCATAATGCATTCTAGCTCCCTCCATGCCATTGCAAAAGGCAAGAGTTAGCTCTTTATGACGGCTGAGTAATATTCCACTGTGTATTTATACCATGTCTTCTTTATTCATCCATCAGTTCATGGACATTTGGGCTCTCTCCATATTCAGCTATTGTTAATAATGCTGCTGCTATAAACATTGGGGTGTGCGTAACACTTCAAAACTGTATTTTTGTAACCTTTGGGTAAATTACTAACAGTGCAATTTCTGGATCATAGGGCAGTTCTATTTTTAGTTTTTGGAGGAACCTCCATACTTTTCTCCAGGGTGGTTGCACTAGTTTTCATTCCCACCAGGGATGTAAAAGGGTTCCCTTTTCTCTTCAGCCTCACAACACCTGTTGTTCCTTGTGTTGTTAATTTTCTCCATCTGAAAGGTGTGAGGTACTAGCTCAGTGTGGTTTTGATTTCTATTTCCCTGATGATGAGTGATGTTGAGCATCTTTTCAGTCTCTGTTAGCCATATTGATGTCTTTGAAAAAGTGTCTTCATCTCTTTTGCCCATTTCTTCACTGGGTTGTTTGTATTCTGTGTGTTGAGTTTGATGCATTCTTTATAAATTGTGGATACTAATCCTTTATCAGATATGTAGTTTGCAAATATCTTCTCCCGTTCCCTAGGCTGCTTTTTAGTTTTGCTAATTGTTTACTTTGCTGTGCAGAAGCTTTTTATCTTCATGAAGTTCCAATAGTTCATATTTGCTTTTGTTTCTCTTGCCTTCAGAGACATGTCTAGTAAGTAACAAGTTGCTCCAGCCAAGGTCAAAGAGGTTGCTCCCCTCCCTGTGTTATCTTCTAGGATCTTGATGGTTTCCTTCTTCACATTTAGGTATTTCATTTATTTTAGATTTATTTTTGTGTATGGATTAAGAAAGTGGTCCATTCTCCTGCAAGTTGCCATCTAGTTTCCCCAACACTATTTGTTGAAGATACTGTCTTTTTCCATTGGATATTCTTTCTTGCTTTGTCAAAGATGAGTTGACACTATAGTTGTAGGTCCCTTTATGGGTTTTCTATTCTGTTCCATTGATCTCTGTGTCTGTTTTTCGTGCCAGTACCATAGTGTCTTGATGACTACAGCTTTGTAATATGCCTTGAAATCCAGCATTATGATGTCTCCAGTTTTGTTTTTTTTCACAACTGCTTTGGCTATTCAGGGTCATCTGTGGTTCCAAACAAATTTTAAGATTGTTTGTTCTAGCTCTGCAAAGAATGCTGGCGTTATTTTGATAAGAATTGCATCAAATGTACATAGACATTTTAACAATGTTTGTTCTTCCTATCCATGAGCATGGAATGTTTTTCCAATTCTTTGTGTCCTCTTTAAAGTCTGTATTTTAGTGACCATTTAAAAATTGGTGTTCCACACTGAAGCCAACTATTATAAATGACTACAGAAAAGACTACACTAGTTACCATGAAAACAATGAATTAAATGAGAGTTCAAAACTTCAAAGGTTTGTATTTACATAATATCATCCCTTTCATTGCTCTAATAGTCTATGGAGGAGAATAAAGGTTTTCCACCTCTTTTAATGTATGTGATCCATGTTCCCATATTAGGAGGAAGTATTACTTGCACTTTCACAGTGAAAATTAAATGATAAAAATTAGTAGTAAAATCAAATAAAAGTTCCTTTGTGGAAATTAACAGTCTGGTTTTGAGGCATATATGAATATTCAAACAGTCAAGAAGAGCCAAGATGGTTTGAAGAACAATGTCTGAGAATTTAAAGGATATCAAGATTTGTTATAAAACTACAAAACTTAATACATGTGTTGATGTAAAGATGGACAAATAGACCACTGGTATACTTGCAGCATGAGCTTTAAAATCTCTTTTCCTGTCTCCATACTTTCTCACCCACCACCAGCGATGTGGTTGTATAGCACAATAATTAATACTGGGAATCTTATTTCAGAGCTGTGTTCTAATTACTGTATTAGACTACCAGAGAGAACTAGAATGCTCTCACAGCCTTATCTAAGTCTTGCTTGTGACCCATCAATGTAACTCTACTTCACACTCTCAAAGATACTTTTCAAATTAGAATAGAATTGTTCTTATGTAATGTAAAACAATACAATATAAAACCTCTTACTTTGATGTAGATGATATGACCCATGCAGTAAGGGGATGTGTTGTAAGAGAGGAATCATAATATCATCATATAGCTAATCAAAGAGTCAGTTTTAGCATCCAGATTTTAATTCTTAAATACGTAGGATTCTTTCTTTCTTTCTTTTCTTTCCTTTCTTTCTTTTCTTTCTTTCTTGCTTGCTTGCTTTCCTTCCTTCCTTCCGTCCGTCCTTCCTTCGTTCTTTCCCACTTTTCCTGCTCTATAATACAGTAAAATGGTCAGAATGCTCACTTTTTATCTTGAGAAAATAACCTCTTGGTGTCCCCAAGGTCATCTCAAGTCTTCCCTATGGGCATCATCAACTCTCCTCCCTACATAAATTTATATAGCAAAAACACTCCATTTTAAGACAAACTACTATTTCTAATATCTTCATCCAGAACAGGATGTTTACTGAGACAAAAATGAGCTTCTGGAATATCTTGGGAACGAATTATGGGTGAAGATTTTAAAAGAAAACATAAATGATCTACTAAGGATTTTGAAGAAAAGAAATAAAAACTTGGCTATCCCTTCAAGCAGCAAGAAGAGAAATTTTTCCACCACAATGATTTAATTCAATTGTAGCATCTGGTTTCTTCTGAAATGCATAACTAAACTTGAGAGTAAGAACAGAAGGAGGATGTGGAATTGGGAGAAAGAGTCAATCAGGGTTATGCCAATACATTTGAAAACCTGCTATCACAACAGCACTGTGTCCACAAGTCAACTATAAGCAATGAGCAGTGGTGATAGAAGTGACTAGTATCAAGTCCAAACAGATCCATATTATGTCCTCGTTATTCCACATGAGGCGCTCTACATCCTGGCCAGCCACAAATACTCACTGTTCACATGTGCCTCAGACCATTTGCTCCATATGATTTTCTGTCTGAAATCCTCATATTTCTCTTTTACATTCATATAAATACCAGGCCCAGACTCAAGTAACTACTCTATTTATTTAATTTTAAAATAATTAACCTATTCACATGGATCAAAGCTTAACAGTGTTCTATTTCTGTTCCCCAGCCACCACTTACCTCCACAGAAGCAACCAAGAGAGTTATTTCCCTCTGTGTTCTTCAATCAAGAGGGATATTTTGTAAATATGTGTTTATGTTCATATTTTACACAATTTATTGTTTGTTACCATGAGTAGGTTATTAAGCTTTCCACAGCAGCGTTCTCATTTATAAAATGGGAGAAAATTTATATACTAGAATCCTAGGGTTATTTTGAGGATTAAATAAGTGAAAGTGTGTGTGTGTGTTATTTAGAATAGTATCCAGCATATAGCAAGCTCTATATAAGAATTAAGTATTACCATCTTCATCTTCATCATCTTAGTCTTAAATTTATATCTCTATGAAAAACTAGGATTTAACTACTGTATCTGCTGGCTCTATAATAATCCAATATATTTTTTGTACATCATTTATTTGAAGATGTCCTCTTGCAGGGGATTTAAAGTCTTTACTAGTTTCTCTATTGCAATTGATAACCTCAAAAATTTTGTGCATTTGTCAAACTACCTCCTTAGCAGGAACTCTTAGGAGCAGGGTCAATGGCAATGTTTTAAAGGCCTTTCATAGAAATTTATGGACAAAAGCACAACATGAGTTGATGCAAAAACTTCTTCTCCAACTTCAAACCACCAGAAACAGATTTTCTTAATTGCTCAAATTATTAAAAAAGGGAATTTTCTAGGTCACAGGAATGAAAAAGACACACTTAAATGTAAAGGTGACTACTGCTTGAACATATGGATTTCACTGGAGGACTGGAATCTGAAGCACACATTAGGGATTAGAGTTTTAACTGCCACACGGAAGCTGGAAATAGGTCAAAGATCCCACATGTTCAAGGAATCCACCAGTAGACATAATCTGAACTGAAAATTACCTACCCATTTCCCTAGATCACAGAAAAGAAGAAAGTTGCTTATTCCAGGCTGTGATTAGAAAGAGAATCAACTACTAGAAATCAGAAATGTAGTTTTGCTCTCAAGTTTATATTATATTAGCTGAATATTTCAAAAAATCTGGAAAAAGAAAATTAAAGCTGGAGGCATCACGATCCCAGACTTCAAGCTGTATTACAAAGCTGTAATCATCAAGACAGTATGGTACTGGCATAAAAACAGACACTCAGATCAATGGAACAGAATAGAGAACCCAGAAATGGACCCACAAACTCTAGCCAACTAATCTGTGACAAAGCAGGAAAGAATATCCAATGGAATAAAGACAGTCTCTTCAGCAAGTGGTACTGGGAAAACTGGACACTGACATGCAGAAAAATGAACCTGGACCACTTTCTTACACTACACAAAAATAAATTCAAAATGGATGAAAGACTTAAATATAAGACAGGAAGCCATCAAAATCCTCAAGGAGAAAGCAAGCAAAAACCTCCTTGACCTTGGCTGCAGCAACTTCTTACTCAGCATGTCTCCAGAGGCAAAGGAAAACAAAAGCAACAATGAACTATTGGGACCTCATCAAAATTAAAAGCTTCTGCACAGCGAAGGAAACAATCAGCAAAACCTAAATGGCATCCAACAGAATGGGAGAAAATATTTGCAAAAGACATATCAGGTAAAGGGTTAGTATCCAATATCTGTAGAGAACTTACCAAATTCAATTCCCAAAAAACAAATAATCCAGTGAAAAAATGGGCAAAAAGACATAAATAGACACTTCTCCGAAGAAGACATCCAGATGGCCAACTGACACATGAAAAAAATGCTCAACATCACTCATCATCAGGGAAATACAAATAGAAACCACAGTGAGATACCACCTCACATCTGTCAGAATGGTTAACATTAACAACTCAGGCAACAACAGATGTTGGCGAGCATGATGCGGAGAAAGAGGATCTTTTTTGCACTGCTGGTGGGAATGCAAACTGTGGTAGCCACTCTGGAAAACAGTATGGAGCTTCCTCAAAAAATTAAAAATAGAACTACCCTATGAGCCAGCAATTCCACTACTAGGTATTTACCCAAGGGATACAGGTGTGCTGTTTCAAAGTGACACATGCACCCCAATGTCTATAGCAGTGCTATTGACAACAGCCAAAGTATAGAAAGAGCCCAAATGTCCATCAGTGGATGAATGGGTAAAGAAGATGTGGTATATATACACAATGGAGTATTACTCAGAAATCAAAAAGAATGAAATCTTGCCATTTGCAATTACATGGATGAAACTAGAGGGTGTCATGCTAAGCGAAATTAGTCAGAGACAGACAAGTATCATATGACTTCACTCATATGAGGACTTTAAGATACAAAACAGATGAACATAAGGGAAGGGAAGCAAAAATAATATAAAAACCAGGAGAGGAACAAAACATAGGAGACTTTTAAATAATGGAGAACAAACAGAGGGTTACTGAGGGGTTGTGAGGGGGGCAATGGGCTAAATGGGTAAAGGGTATTAAGGAATCTACTCCTGAAATCATTGTTGCACTAACTAACTTGGATGCATATTTAAAAAAAATTTAAAAAGAAAATGTAAATTTAAAAAAATTAAAAGAAAAAAAACAATAAAAAAAGAACCTAGCCTAAAAGCTGATTAACTGGAGAATCCCATGAAACTTGTGCAGAGTCATCTGTGAGATCTTTTAATCAAGAGGCTTTTAATGACCAAAGCATATGTGGAAACTCTATGAAGCATCTGCAATGTTAGTTAGGAAAAAGCATAACGCCAAGAAATGGAAGGATTCTCATTGTAGAAATGGAAACAACAAAATTTTATAGTAAGTATATGTGAAATGTTCAAGGTAATAAAGAATATGTAAAAAGCCAAGTAAAAGGTCATAAAACAAAAGAACGCAAGTAAAAACATAATTCAAAAATAAACTCATTAGGAGAATTAAATAGTACAGGGAAGGAATCACAAATTTGGAAGACATACCTGAAAAAAAAAAAAAACAAAATCATAGTATTCAAAGTTAAAGAGGGAGAAAATGTGAGAAACAAGTTAAGAGCATGAAAAATGGATATAATTTATAACATAACTTTAAAATGAATTCCAGGGTTGCCTGGGTGGCTCAGTTGATTAAGTATCTGCCTCTTGATTTCAGCTCAGGTCACAATCTCATGGTTGTGGGATCAAACCGTGCATAGAGCTCTCTGTTCTGTGTGGAGCTTCCTTAAGTTTCTCACTCTGTCTCCCTTTTCTCTGCCCCTGCTTGCACACAGGTGCTCTGTCTCCCTAAAAAAATAATTTATTAATAAAATAAAATAAATTAGTTCCAGAAATAGAGCAAATGGGAAAGAGGTAATATGCAGAAATTTGAAGACATAATAGTTGTAACTGAAGGAAGACCTAAGTCTTCAGCTTTAAGAGGCAGAGTACAAACAGTATAACTCACACAAATATACCTCTATGTATATTTAGTGAAATGTCAAATATTATGGATAAATAGAACATTTTTAAAGGTAAGAAAGAGTAAGAAATGTTTACCTGTAAAAGAACAACAATCAGGAAGACAATAAGATATAGCATCAGCCACCATTAATGTAAAGATATTTAAAAGATACTTTAATATATTGAGAGAAAATAACTACAGTCATCTTTACACACACACATACACACATGTATACAGGTACATATATACACGCAGACAAAATTAAGAACAAATTTTTAAAAATTGTGTCACCAAGACTAATAGAATTTTTATTCAGATTCTACTGAAATAATCAATAAAGGCTATATTTCAAAAATAAAGGAAAAAGGAATATAAGAAGCAATGATGTACAAAGATACAAGTAAATTATGTTTTAAAATTTTAAATTTCACTAAATAAAAATTCAGTGAAATTAATTATGACTGTATGTGTAAAAATGTATTGTGGGGGCACATAGGTGGCTGAGCATCAGACTCTTGATTCTCTTGGTTTGTGAGATTGAGCCCTGTGTCAGGCTCCACACTGATAGCATGGAACCTGATTGGGATTCTCTATCTCCCTCTCTCTCTGCCGCTCCCTTGCTCACTAGCATGCTCTCTCTCTCAAAAGAAAGAAAGAAACTTAAAATTATATGTATAGAGTGTGTGTGTGTGTGTGTGTGTGTGTGTGTGTGTAGAGAGGGAGAGAGACAGAAACAGAGACAGAGAGAGGGAGGAAATTAAAGGAAAACAGAAGACTTCCAGTTTCCAATTCTGCATGTAAGGGGCTTAGATGCTACCACTCTATCCTAACAAGTAAAAAGCTGAATAGCTTGAAAAGTCAACAACTCTTCTTGGACACAAAAGAAAAGGCGGACACAGGGCAAACCACTGCCACTAAGATTGTAGAAGGCAAATTCAGGGAGCCATGGCTTACCAAATAGAGGCACAGGAGTGAAAGCCACTCTGAGACCAGTTCCAGGGTAAGAAAACCTGAACTGTAATTGATAAATTGCTGGAGGCTCAGTGTAGACAACTCTGGGGGTTAAAAACCTCCAGGAGGACCCAGCCCTATGGAGGACCCACAATATTGTGAGATTTAATTCTCGGACTTTTTTTTAAAATTTATTTTATTTATTTTTGAGAGAGACAGAGACAGAGAGAGCATGAGTAGGGGAAGGGCAGAGAAAGAGGGGAAAGAGGATCCAAAGCTGGCTCTGTGCTGACAGCAGTGAGCCGGATGCAGTACTCAGACTCTCTGTGAGTTCACGACTTGGGCCAAAGTCGGATGCTCAACTGACTGAGCCATCCAGGTGCCCCCAGGACCATTTTGAAATATATCACAGTCCTCTGTTCTTAACAGTCCTTGCCCTCAAGAGAAACTCACTAACCAGAGCCTAACCTGCCGGGGTTCCATCAGAGGCTAACTGATCTGGGGGTAGGGAAATGGCCAACTCCAGCCCCCTGTAACTTTCCATATGGAAAAGAAAAATCTCCAAGTCCAGCTCACTCTAATCATCCTGTCAACTTAAGGAGGAGAGAAAAAAAATTGCGAAATGTGTTAAATTTACAATACAGAGGAATAGGCTCATTAAAAGACTGAGACCTACTCTTAAGATTATAAAACACTTGCTCTACTCCCACACCTCAGCACCACATTGTGAAAAACCTACTTACAGCAGTTACTTTTAACCAGTACATCACAAGAGACTACCAAGAAAAAAAATTACAAGGCATACAAAAAGGCAAAGAACAAAGTTTGAAGAGACAGAGCAAGCATCAGTACAGGCATGGGATTATGATGTTTGGAATTATCTGACTAAGAACTTAAAACAACCCTGATTAATGGATAAAGTAGACAGCATGAGCTGTCTGGATAAAGGGTTCAAATGGATAAAGTAGAACAGATGAGCAATGTAAATAGAAGACTGAAAATCCTAAGAACCAAAAAAAAAAAAAAAAAAAAAAAAAAAAAAAAAAAAAAAAAAAAAAAAAAAAAAAAAAAAAAAAAAAAAAAAAAATGCTACAGATAGAAAACACTGTAACAGAAATGAAGAATGCCTTTGATTGGCTTAATGGTAGACTGGTTACAGCTGAGGAAAGAATTTTTGAACTTGAGAATACATCAATAGAAATTTCAAAAACTATAAAGCAAAGAGAATAATGACAAAAAAAATGAAAAGGAACCCAATATCCAAAGACTGTGGAATAATTACAAGAGGTGTAATATGTGTAACAGAAATATCAGAAGGAGAGGAATATTTGAGACAATAATGACTGAGAATTTCCCCAAATTAATGTCAGGCACCAAGTCATAGATCCAGAAAGCTCAGAAAACACCAAGCAGAACAAATGCCAAACAAAAACTACACACATGTATACCATTTTTAAACTACACAAAGATAAAAGAAAATCTTGGAAGAAGCTAAAGAAGGGGGGAAATTCACAGAATAACATAGATCAAAATTATATCTAACTTTTCCTCAAAAACCACAAGCAAGAAGAGTGGAGTGGAGTGAAATACTTAAAGCATTGAGAGGGAGAGAAACATACACACACACACACACACACACACACACAAAACAACAACAACAACAAACCAACCAACCTAAATTCTGTACTCTTCACAATTATCCCACAAAAGTGCAGGAGCAATAAAGACTTTGTCATACAAACAATAATTGAGAGGATTTGTTGCTAGCAGATCAACCTTGCAAGAAATGTTAAAAGTTTTAAGAGAGTAGGAAAATGATGTAGGTTCAGAAACTCAGATCTACATAAAGAAAAGAAGACCATCAAATAAGGAATAAGTGAAAGTAAAACAAAAATGTGTATTTTTCTTATTCTTAATTGGTCTAACAGATAACAGCTTGTTCAAAATGATAAAAGCAACAATATATTTGGCTATATATATGTATTTTTTAATTATAAAAAATATATATAATTTTTATAATTTTTGCCTTGAGTGGAACCACCATAGGCTTGGAGAGAGTTCCCAGTGAGAATGGACTCAATGGACCCAAGAGTCTCTCAACCCAGCAAAATCAGTTGCACATGATTAAAGAGGTTGGGGGAACACCTCTGATAGATAGAAATCTAATAGTTCTCATCTGTCTGGGCAGAGAAGAGCCAAGGGGAGACAGCTGTTGATATAATGTGCCCCCTCCCTTCCCTTCTATATGCCAGTTAATAATATACATGAGGGAAATTTTATTCTCTATCAGACAAATTTGATTTTTTACATAACTCTTTAGACTTGTGTTTGCAAATATTTAACATGGTATAGGGGAGGAAGTACACTACTTAAAGCAACCCGTACCATTCTTTCCCCAACTTCCTGTCAGAGAATAAGGCTGCAGATAAGGGCTTCCACTACTTTAATCCTTGACTGGCTAATGGAGAATATATATATCTCCTTATGTATGCCTATATATAAATGAAATGATATAAAGGCAAGAGAGAAGAACCGGGGTTATTTGGTTATTGCCAAGGTACTCACTCTACCTGTAAAGTGGTACAGTATTATTTGAAAGTGGATTTGGATTAGATGTAATGTGTATTACAAACTCCAGGGCTACCCCAAAAAAATGTAAAAGAAGAAGTATAACAGATATCCTAATAAAAAAAAGAAATCATATAAAGTGCACAATTAAAACCACAAAAAGCAGTAAATACTGAAGACAAAACTAGGAACAGGAGCTCCTGGGTGGCTTGATTAAGTGTTCGACTTCAGCTCAGGTCATGATCTCATAGTGTGTGGGTTCAAGCCCTGCATGAGGCTCTCTGCTGACAACTCAGAGTCTGGAGCCTGCTTCAAATTCTGTGTCTCCCTCTCTCTCTGCCTCTCCTCTGCTTGCTCTCTGTTTCTCAAAACGAAATAAACATTAAAATAGGAACAAAAAATATGGGCAAAAAGTAAAACAAAGAAATGGTAACAAATATGGTAGATATTAATCCAGCTAGATCAATAATCACTTAGAACATCAATGGTCAAAGTGTACCAATTAAAAGACAGAGATTGTTAGAGTGGATCAAAAACATGACCCAACTAAACACTGTCCACAAGAAATTCATTTTAAATATAAGGACATATATCAATTAAAAATAAATGATTGGAGAAAACTACACCACACTAACATCAGTCAGAAGAAAGTAGGAATAGCTATATTAATTTCAGATACAGCAGACTTCAAAACAAGAAAATTTGTAAGGGATAAAGAAGGATATTACACAATGATAAAGAGGTCAATCCTTCACTAAACCACAGCAAGCCTTAATATGTATCTACCTAATCACACTACATAATGCAAAAATAATAGAACTTCTAGGAGAAATAGACCCACTATCGTAGTTGAAGACTTCAACACTCCTCTATCAGAAACAGACAAATCTAGTAGACATAAAATCAAAAAGGACATAGTTTAACTCAAGAAAATCATCAATTAACTGGATATAATCAACATTTATAGATCAGTTCTTCTAATAACATAAAAATAAACATTCTTCTCAGGCTCACATGGAACACTCACCAAGATAGACTACATTCTGGGTGCAAAACACACCTTACCACATTTAAAACAATAAAAATCATACAATGCCTGCTCTAATTCTGCAGTGGACTCAAAATAAATCAATAATAGAAAGATAACTGGAAAATCCCCAAATACATGAAGATTAAACAACACACTTCTAAATGACACATAGGTCAATGAAACTATCTCATGAGAATTTTTATATATATATACATTTTTTAATGGAAATGAAAACACAATTTATCAAAATTGGTGGGATTCAACAAAAGCAGTTTAGAAAGAAATTTATAGCATTGAATACATACATTGAAAAAGAAAAAGATTAAAAAAATCAATCATCTAAGTTTCCACCTTAGGAAACTAGAAAGAAAAAGAATAAATTAAATCCAAACTAGGCAAAAGAAAATAAGAAGAATTAGAGCAGAAATCAATTAAATTGTAAACTGAAAATTATTAGAGAAAAATCGATTAAACCAAAAGGTGGTTCTTTGAAAAGATCAATAAAATTGATAAACTGCTAGCCAAAGTATCTAAGAAAAAAAGAAAGAGGATAGAAATCACTGAGAAATTAAAGAGGAGTTATCACTACAGACCATGTGGACATTAAAAGGTTAATAAAGAATATTATGAAAAACCCTATACCTACAAATTTTATAATCTAGATGAAATATGCCAATTCCTTGAAAGATACAAGAAGAAACAGACATCTAAATAGGCCAATGTCTATTTCAGAAATTGAATCAATTAATAATCTTCCAAATCAGAAACAACTAGGTTTAGATGAATTCAGTGAATTCTAACATTTAAGGAAGAAGTTATACCAATTTTCTTAAACTTTTTTCAGAGGACAGAAGTGGAAAAGACAAAACCTTTCTAACTCATTCTATGAGGCCATCATTATTCTAATATCAAAACCTAACAAAGACATTGCAAGAAAAGAAAATGACCAACATCTCTCATGAACACAGATTTAAAACCTTCAACAAAATGTTAACCAATCAAATCTAACAATGTATGAAAAGAATCATTATACGATGACCAAGTAGAAATTATCTCAGATAGATAAGGCTGGTTCAACATTTTAAAATCAAGTGATAAAATCTATCACATCAACAAGCTACAAAAGAAAAAAATCACAGAACTGCATCAATAGATGCATAAAAAGTAAAACAAAATCCAAAACCCATTCATGATAAAAACTCTCAGCAAACTAGGAATAGAGGAGAACTTCCTCACTTGACAAAGGATATCTACCAAAAAGAAAAAAAAAAAAAAAAAATATATATATATATATATATGGCAAACATCATACTTCCTGGTAAGAAATTCAAAGAATTCAAAGATTTCCTAGTAACATCAGGAATAAGACAAAAATGTTCCCTCTCACCATGCTTTTTCAGCCACATACTGGAAGTCCTAGCTAACATAGTAAGGCATGAAAAGGAAATAAAAGTTATACAGATTGGAAATGAAAAAAATAAAACTGTCTTTGTTTACAGATGATATGATCATCTATTTGTGTTGAAAATCTGAAAGAATCAACAAAAGAATTCCTGGAACTTAAAAGTGATTACAGCAAGGTTGCAGGATACAAAGTGAATATACAAAAGTCTATCACTCTCTTATATACCAGCAATAAGCAAGTGGAATTTCAAATTAAAAACATAATACCATTTACATTAGCATCCAAAAAGTGAAATACTTAGGTATAAATCTAATGAAATCTAAACTAGATATTTATGAGGAAAACTACAAAGCTCTGATGAACAAAATCAAAGAAGAATTAAATAACTATTCAATGTTCATGAATAAGAAGATAAGAAGACTCAATATTGTTATGATGAGTTCTTCCCAACTTAATATGTAGATTCAATACACGACCAAACTTCAAGATTTACTCTGAAGCTAGGTAACCAAAACACTGTAGCATTGGCAAAAGAATAAACAAATAGATCTGTGAAAAACTGAGGGCCCGGAAATGGACTCACCTAATGCCAATCGACTGATCTTTAACAAATAAGCAAAGAAAATACAATGGAACAAAAAGGTACTTCATATAAACAACTGGATATCCTCATGTAAAAACAAAAATAATAATCTAGACATACAAAATGTACTTATAATGGATTACTCACAAAAATGGATCATAAACCTAAATGTAAAATGAGGAAGTATAAAACTCTTAGAAGATAAGATAGGAGATAACTTAAGAACTTGGAAATGGTGATGACTTTTTTAGATAAAACACCAAAGGCATGATATATAAAAAAATAATGGATGAGCTGGACTTCATTAAAATTAAAGACTTCTGCTCTGCAAAAGACAATGTCAAGAGAATGAGAAGATAAGCCATAGCCTGAGAGAAAACATGTCAAAATGCATATCTGATAAAGTCTATTATCTAAATATAGAAAGAATTCTTAAAAGTCAACAATAAGGAAACACTTCATTTAAAAATAAGTCAAAGATCTTAGCAGGAATCCCATCAAAGAAGATATACGGATGGCAAATAGGAATATAAAAAAAAGAAATATTAAAAAAAAACACATCATATGTCATCAGGGAAATGTAAATTGAAATGATGAGATACCACTACACACAGATATTAGAACAGCAAAAATCTGGAAAGCTAAATACCACCAAACGCTGCCAAGGATGTGAAACAATGAGAACATAAACATCACTGGTGAGAAAGCAAAATGGTAAGGTCACTTTGGAATATAATTCAGTGGTTTCTTACGAAACTAAACATACTCTTACTATGTGATCCAGCAATTGTGCTTTTTGGGATTTATCCAAAGGAACTGAAGATTTATAGCCACACAAAAATCTGCCCATGGATGTTTACAGAAGATCTATTCATAATTGTCAAAATTTGGAAGCAACTAACATATCTTTCAGTTAGTGAATGGATAAATAAACACTGTGATATGGTCATACAATGGAATATTATTTAGTGCTAAAAAGAAATGAGCTATCAAACTATTAAAAAATGGTGAAAATTTAAATGTATATTACTGAGTGAAAGAAGCTAATCTGAAAACACTACATCCTGTACGATTCCACTTATGATATTCTGAAAAAGGCAAAACTGTAGAGACAGTAAATAGATCTGTGGTTTCCAAGAGACGGGGAATAGGGGTGAATAGGTAAAGCACAATGGATTTAAAAAACATGTTGTTTTTTTAATGTTTTATTTTCAAGAGAGACAGAGACAGATACAGAGCATGAGCAGGGGAGGAGCAGAGAGAGAAGGAGACACAGAACCTGAAGCAGGCTCCAGGCTCTGAACTGTTAGCACACAGCCTGATGCAGGGCTTGAACTCATGAACCGTGAGATCATGACCTGAGCCGAAGTAGGATACTTAACCAACTGCACTCCCCAAAGGCTTTTTATTTTATTTTATTTTTAATAGTTTATTGTCAAGTTGGTTTACATATAACACCCAGTACTCATCCCCACAAGTGCCCTCCTCTATGCCCATCAGCCACCTCCCCTCAGCCCTCAGTTTGTTCTCAGCATTCAAGAGTCTCTCATGGTTTGCCTCCCTCCCTCTCCCCCACTATTTTTCCCCTTCTTCTCGCACTTCATCCTCCGTTAACTTCCTCCCAGAGGCTTTTTAAAGCAGTGAAATTACCCTGTGATAGAATAACAATGGACATGCATCATTATATATTTGTCAAAACCCCTAGAATGTACAATACCAGGAGTAAACACTAAGGTAAATTATGGAATTTGGTTGATTATGACATGTCAATATAGGTTCACCAATTGTAACAAGTGTTTTACTCTGGGGAAATATTGAAAATGGGGGAAGTCATATATTTGGAGTAGCGGGGGAGGGGGACAGTGGGTATTTGGGAAGTCTCTGTACCTTCCACTCAATTTTCACTTGTCAGCCTGCTCTGAAAAACTGCTCTAAAGGAACTGAGTCTTAAAAAATATATAATAAATTAAAACATAAAATGAAGGATTATTTATGGGCATTACATGTGTGGGGATAGAGGAAATTATGGAGATGGAATCTTCTGAGAAATATGAAAGAGTGCTGAGTTTCCTAGATGGTTCCAGACAAAAGTATACACACACAAGAATGTATTTCATTACATATGTATCATTTAGATTTTGATTATAATACGAAATTATGTCTATTTGACAGAGTAATCACTAGCTGAATAGAAACAGTACCTCTATTTAAACTGCCAAGCTTGTAAAAGAAAAGGGAATAGTATAAAAAGTCTATTATTCCCAAATAAAATAAGAGTGGAAAAAGAAACAAGGTATGAGACACACAGAAATTACAAACATGTGCAAATATGCCAGTAATTCATAATAAATATAAATAGGTTAAATGTATCAATTAAAAGAAAAACTGTCAACTTTAGGTAGAATTAACTAGCCAATAGTAGACCACTGTTCTTTCCTAGACCAATTTAAAGCCAGGTTAAAAAAAATTTAGAAATCCTCTGCCCGAAGACAGCTGAGGCAATAGTAATTGGAGAAGCTATGACTTCCAAGAATAACCTCTGAAAAAGTCAAATGACCTTTACACAGGGTTCATGAAACACACACAGAAAGGAAAGTACAGGATATACCAAGAAAGGAACTTGCTGACTGTTAAAGATACAAATGAGCCAAAGACGGCCTCTGGCTATTGGCCCCTACACTATTTATTTCTTCACTACAGGCTGAGATCCATCAGCTCAAAAGTCTAATTGCTCCAAACTCATTTTTTTACACATCCAATAATTTTAATAGCTGAAACAATCAAAATTTTAGTCATTTAGAGCTAGTCTGCTTTGAATATCCCATCACACTTCCCTAGACAGTTAATACCCACTGACAGCTCAGGGCCTTTGGGTTATAAGGTCCCAAGCTATCCTTTGGAGCTTTCTGGCCCAGAGATTCCCCACCTACTGCTCAGCCTTCTCTCCAAGTCTTCTGTCCCCTGGGAGTTCCCTTGCCTTCCTCCTCTTCTGGATAGTGACTCTTTGCTATAAGCCTCTGGACTTCCCATCTAATGTCATCCTGTCCAAGGCCACCAGTGAAGGCTGTTATGTGTCACTACCTCTTATGGCCATACCTTTTGAATTGATTAGCCCCAGATTAAAACCCTTAAACTCCCTACACAGATGACTGACTCCAGGCTTTTAGCTAAAAACTCAGGAAATTATAGTGAATCACTGGTAGGCTCAGCCTTACTAGGGCTCACATTGAGACAGTCTCTGATTAAATTAAAGCAATAACCTAACACTATCTACTAGTTCAAAGAAGGGTGAACCCATTTTAGAAGAAAAATAACCTCTAAATAGCTTCAATATACAACTTATATCATTCAATAAGAAATTAATAGACATGCCCAGCAATCATACAATGGAAAGAAATAGAGGCCATAAAATTTGGCAAGGAAGAATTCAAATTTTCACTATTTTCAGATGACATGATAAGCTATATAGAAATCCCAAAAGCCTCCACCAAAAAAATTGCTCAAACTAAGGCATGAATTCAGCAACATTGAAAGATATAAAAGCAAAGTGCAGCAATCTGTTGCATTTCTACACACCAATAATGAGGAAACAGAAAAAGAAATCAAGGAATAGATCACATTTACAATTGCACCACAAACAATAAGATACCTAGGAATAACCCTAACTAAAGAGGGAAAAGATGTGTACTCTGAAAACTATAGAAGACTTAAGAAAGATATTGAAGAGAACACAAAGAAATGGAAAAACATCCCATGCTCATGGACTGGAAGAACAAATATTGTTGAACTGTCTATACTACCCAAAGCAATCTACACATTTAATGTAATCCTTATCAAAATACCACTAGCATTGTTCACAGAGATAGAACAAACAATCTTAAAATTTGTATAGAACCAAAGATCCTGAATAGCCAATGCAACTGTGAGAAAAAAAAAAACAGAAACAACAACAAAAACAAACACTGGACATCACATTTCCAGATTTCAAGCTATATTACAAAGCTGAAGTCATCAAGATAGCATGGTACTGGCACAAAAACAGACACATAGATAAATAAAACAGAATAGAAAACCCAGAAATGAACCCATAACTGTATGGTGAACTCATCTTTGACAAAGCAGGAAAGAATATCCAAAGGAGGGGCGCCTGAGTGGCTCAGTCAGGTAAGCGTCCAACTTCAGCTCAGGTCATGATCTCATGGTTTGTGAGTTTGAGCCCTGTGTTGGGCTCTGTGCTGACAGCTAAGAGCCCAGAGCATGCTTCGGAATCTGTGTCTCCCCCTTTCTCTGCTCCTCTCCTTCTCATTCTCTGTCTTCCAAAAATAAATAAATGTTAAAAAAGATGGGGGAAAAAAAAGGATATCCAATGGAAAAAAACAGTCTCTTCAGCAAATGGTGTTGGGAAAACTGGATAGTGACATGCAGAAGAATGAAACTGGACCACTTTACTAAACCATACACCAAAATAAATTCAAAATTTAAGACCTAATGTGAAGCAGGAAGCCATCAAAATCCTAGAGAACAATACACGCAGAAATCTCTTTGACCTCGGCTGAAGCAACTTCTTACTAGACACATCACAGAAGGCAAAGGAAACAAAAGCACACATAAACATTAGGATTTCATCAAGATAAAAAGCTTCTGCAGAGCAAAGGAAACAATCAACAAAACTAAAAGACAGCTGACAGAAGGGAGAAGGTATTTCCAAATGACATAGTGGATGAAGGGTTAGTATCCAAAATCTATAAAGAAAGTATCAAACTCAACACCCAAAAAACAAATAATCCAGTGAAGAAATGGGCAGAAGAGATGAATAGACACTTTTCCAAAGAAGACATCCATCTGGCTAACAGACACATAAAACGATGCTCAATATCACTCATCACCAGGAAAATACAAATCAAAACCACACTGAGATACCACCTCACACCTTTCAGAATGGCTAAAATTAACAATACAAGGAACAACAGCTGTTGGCAAGGGTCCAGACAAAGCAGAACCCTCTTGAACTGTCGGCAGGAATGCCAATGGTGCAGCCACTCTGGAGAAGACTATGGAGGTTCCTCAAAAAACTAAAAATAGAACTACCCTCTGATCCAGCAATTGCATTATTAGTTATTTACCCAAAAGATACAAAAATACAGATTTGAAGGGGTATATCCACCTCAATGTTTAGGGCAGCATTATCAACAAAACCCAAACTATGGAGAGAGCCCAAATATCATGAACTGATGAATGGATAAAGAAGATATGTTATATATACACAATGGAGTATTACTCAGCCATCAAAAAAGAGTGAAATCTTGCCTTTTTCAATGGCATGGATGGAGCTAGAATATATTACGCTAAGTGAAATAAGTCAATCAGAGAAAGAAAAATACTATGTGATTTCACTCATATGTAGAATTTAAAAACAAAACAGATGAACACATGGGAAGGGGGCATGAAGAAAGAAAGAAACAAACCATAGGAGGCTATTAATGATAGAGAACAAAATGAGGGTTGATGGAGGGAAGTGGGTGGGGAGATGGGCTAGATGGGCAATGGCTACTAAGAAGGGCACTTGAGATGAGCACTGGATGTTGTATGTAAGTGATGAATCACTGATTCTACTCCTGAAACCAGTATTGCACTATATATTAGTTAACTAAAATTTAAATTAAAAAAAGAAATTAACAGACATGCCAAAAGTCTATATAACTTAAGTGCATGGAAAAAAACAATAGAAACAGCTACACAACTGATAATGATATTATAATTTCCTCATAAAGATTTTAAAATAAAACAGATAACATTGTGGAGAAATTACCAGAGAATTTTAATCTTTAGGAAAGCACTAAGTGGAAGTCCCTCCACGGACAATTCCCACATTGGAACTTGGCTTAGATGCAATATATATGTAAATTAGAAGCCCAGAAGGATAGGAATGAGGAAAATGCAACATTTAAGAGATAGTGGCTAAGAACCTTCTCCAACATTGATGAAAGCTAAAATCTCACAAATTCAAGGATCTCTGAAAAATCCTAAAGAATAATATATGCAGTGTGCCTGGGTGGCTCAGTCGGTTAAGTGTCTGACTTCAGCTGAGGTCATGATCTCACAGTTCATGAGTTCAAGCCCCGAGTCCGGCTCTGTCCTGACAGCTCAGAGCCTGGAGCCTGCTTTGGATTCTGTGTCTCCCTCTCTCTCTGCCCCTCCCCCACTCAAGTTCTGTGTCTGTGTCTGTGTCTGTCTCTCTCTCTCTCAAAAAAGAGTATATATATATATATATACGTATATTTAAAACTAAAGATAAAGATGCTTTACCTACAAAAAAAAATAATAAAACTGATGGCTGATTTCTCCATGGAAATGATGGAAACCAAAAAAATGACAAAAATATATATTTAAAATTCTGAAAGAAAAAGAAATGCCACATGAAATTCTATACTCAGTGAAAATGTCATTCAAAAATAAAGATGAGATAATGATGCTTTTAGATAAAGAGAGAATCTTCCACCAACAGCCTGTACTAAAATAAATCTACTAAAGAAAAATGTTCAAACAGAAGGAAAATGATCCCAGAACCTAACATGTAATTGCAGCCTGGAATAAAGAGAAATAAAACAGGTATATGATTATGTAGATATAAATGAATAATGACTAAATATTGACTATTCAAATTAATGATAATAATTGTGATATTCAAACTGTATATAGTATTAAAATACATGTCAAAAGCATACACCCACACATATACACTTATAAAAATAAACAAATATACTCACAAAAATGGCCAGAAAAATATAAAATAATAGCAATGGTTTAACTGTTCTGGTTTTTTCATGAGTTTCAAGTAACAGGTTTTGAACAAGTGATTTTAGTTTTCTTTTTATGTATTTCTATAGTCAGCTAAGCACACACACACACACACACACACAAAAACAGACAAAAATTGCTACCTCACAGAGCTGGTTGGAAAGATAAACATTAAAATCACTTAGAGAAACCTAAGTGAGATAATTCAGACAGAAAAAGACAAAAGCCATCTGATTTCAACTTATACGTGGAATCTAAAAAACAAAGCAACAAATAGACTCGTAAATACAGAGAACAGACTTGTGTTTGCCAGAGAGGATGTGGGTGCAGAGATGAGTGAAATATACAAAGGGGATTAAGAGGTACACATTTGCAGTTATAAATAAGCCACAGAGATGACAAGCACAGTACAGGGAATACAGTCAATAATGTAATAATGTTGTATGGTGACAGATGGCGACTAACCATGGTGAGGACTGAGTACTGTATGGAATTGCTGAATCAGTATGCTGTACACCTTAAATTAGTATAACACCGTGTATTAACTATACTGCAATAAAAAAAACTTAGAGCAGTAAAACACATAATAAAGCAGATGGCAATAAATCTATAAGATGTGTTGCTATTACAGCCAAAGGAAAAATGCACACACAGACACACACAAATATTCAAAGATGCTGATAACCAACAAGGCCACCAGCTCCTACAGCTTACCTTTCAGAATGCTGTTCAAAGAGCGAGGTTTTCCACCACACATGCCCAGCCCACCCCATGCAAACCCCCAGCAGATCATGGGTACTTGATATGTTAATATTTACCTCCCTGCCCCAGTGGATGGATGGTCAGTTTTGCCAGGAGACTTTACTGGTGTTAGTACTCGAAAGCTGTGTATCCCAGGAATCCCTCAGTCTCAGGCAAACCAGGACAATTTGCCATCCTACAACTTTATAAAAATAAAACCATATGTTCCCTCATCCCAGTTACTTTACAAGGCTGTCACCCTTGAAACCACTGTTGCCCTTAAAAGCTATGCTTATTGATCACAGCATCTGCCTCTGGTTTAGGTTTTCAAAGTTAGAATAAATAACTCCTTCATAAATCATGGAGAATAAGAATAGGCATGTCTCCATGGCATAAATGTAAACAGTATAATGACATACATTGGATTGTTACCACTCGGAGCTATTAAAATAATCTCACTTAACTCTCACATTATCCTCTGTTTTTTCTTCTTCATATTGGCTAAAAATATACCCCACTTCTTATCAGAATTCTCTCTCCTGAGAATGGCCCGGTATCATCCATTTCAATGCAACTGTGGTAAGGATTGCCATAGTTATCATTTTCTGAGCACATATCACCAGGGGGTGAGATATGTCACACAGATAATCTTATTTAATTCTAAAAACAATCCCACAAGCTATATATTGTGACTATTTTAAAGGTGTGTTAACGGACCTTCACAGTGGTTCAGTAATTTGTACAGGACCAAACAGCCCGCCAGAACCAAGGCAGGGAGGGAACCCATGGTTTGCCTACTTGTAATGTTCAATTTTTTAATAATTTATCCTAAAATTTACTTTGAGAAGTTTTATGAGTCATCAAACATGAAACTGAGGTTTTAAAAGTTTTTGTTAAACACCCCTTTCCATTCTGAGCTGAATAGCTTTAAATAATATGATCTAAAGTGACTTACATTATGCATCCATTTTATCCAGCCATACAAATGTCTCTCCGCTATACATTGCTCTCTAAATAGAAATTGCTTTAGATAAAAAAAAATTTTAATAGCTGAAATAATTATATAGTTTCTAGGTGAGTCATTCTGCAACTTTTAGTCTTTGGGAAGATGCCATATTTCTGATTATCTGCTATGGAATGGTAAAATCGCAGCCCATTATTAAGCTTTTTTTTTTTTACCATTATAAATTGAAATATTTGTACATCAGTTAAAGTTCACTCTAATACCAAAGATGTCCTTTAAAGTTTATATTGGGGCCTTTCAACAACCTCATCAGGCATTTAACCACACCTCACTAGATAGTATCCTGGAAAAAGCCTGAATTTAGAAAAAAGACCCGTTAATTAAATTTAAATGAAGTCTACAAACATGTACTACTTTCCTCCTTCCTATGCAGCAGGTACTCAAACTGCTATCAGAAATACAGAGGTCAGGGGTGCCTGGGTGGCTCAGTTGGTTAAATGTCTGCCTTCTGCCCAGGTTATGCATGATCTCACAGTTCTTGAGTTTGAGCCCCGCATTGGGCTCTGTGCTGACAGCTCAGAGCCTAGAGCCTGCTTTGGATTCCGTGTCTCCCTCTCTCTTTCTGCCCCTCCCACTTTTCAAAAATAAACACTAAAATAAGTTTTAAAAAAAGAAAAAGCAATATAGAGATGACATCCTGCTTCTGTCTCAATGAACTCTGAGTCAACCTGGACAATCAATTTGACTATCAGCAGTGGAGAAACGGGCACCCTCCTACATTGTTGGTGGGAATGTAAACTGGTGCAGCCCCTCTGGAAAACAGTGTGGAGGTTCCTCAGGAAACTAACAATAGAACTCCCCTATGACCCAGCAATAGCACTGCTAGGAATTTACCCAAGGGATACAGAAATGCTGAGGCATAGGGGCACATGGACCCCAATGTTCATAGCAGCACTCTCCACAATAGCTAAAACATGGAAAGAGCCTAAGTGTCCATCAACAGATGAATGGATCAAGAAGATGTGGTTTATCTATACCATGGAATACTACATGGCAATGAGAAAGAATGAAATCTGGCCATGTGTAGCAACATGGATGGACCTTGAGGGTGTTATGCTGAGCGAAATAAGTCAGGCAGAGAAGGACAAATATCATATGTTTGCACCTATAGGAGGATTAGGAGGAACTTGACGGAGGAACAAGGGGGAGAAGAAGGGCGGAAATGGTGGGGGAAAGGGAGAGAGGCAAACCATGAGAGACTCTTGAATGCTGACAAAAACTGAGGACTGATGGATGTGGGGGGGGGGGAGGGGCATGGAGGAGGACACTTGTGGGGATGAGCACTGAGTGTTATGTGGAAACTAATTTGACAATAAACTATTTGTAAAAAAAAAAAAAAGAAAAGAAAAGAAAAGAAATTACAGGGCTGAGATCTAGAAGAATAAAGAAACACAGAAAGATGAAAAAAAAATTTGACTATCAGCAAATAAATTATCACATGGTATGACAAATATCTCAGTAGGCATATGGAAATGACACAGAGTAGGAAGTGATTCTAAAAGTGAGAAAAAAATACCAGGGGGGCGCTTCTCAGGAGGGTTATCAGAGTGGAAATGGGGGTCAGGGCTGGGTGAAATAGATAAAGAAGTACACTTCTCCAGAAGAGCACTGAAAAATGTATAGAATTGTTGAATCACTATGGTGGACACATGAAACTAATATCGCACTGTATGTTAAACTGGAAAAAGAAAAAAAAAGAAGGGGTGGTGTCTAAGCTGGATTTTAAAGGGTGAATAGAAAATATTGCCATTTGGAAAGCCCTTGTACCTATTCTAATTGATTTGATCCCTCTCCTTCCCTTTACTTTCAAGTTTGGTCAGTGGGAGTAATCCAGATATCCTACATAGATTCCAGCCTTCCTTCTCCCTGGACTTTTCTCATACATTCAATTCAGAATCGATTGCTATCATCCTGCTTTGCCTATATTATATGCAGCCTATTAGACCACCATCAGAGGCTACCACCGTTTGAAAATTTCCCCTGTCACAACTGGGCATGAGCTTTCCCTCCCTTTGGAAATAACACCTAGTTCGTGTGTTACATAATTATCAAAATTCTACTTTGTGTTTGGGTTATTGGGACAATCATTCAATCTTTCTAACTAGATGGTATGCTTTTTGAAAATGCAGGACAAACTTTGTTAAAATCCTTCTCACATTTCTCCATCCATCACTGGCCAAAACACTGATCCCAGTGTCTGCAACTAGTACCTCTTTGGTAAAGGAAATTTTGTCCAAGAAATAAGCTATAGTAGTCCTTGACAGAAAAACACCAGGAGAGGTGTCACTCCCTGCAGTGAGCATATTCCTCTTATGGAATATAAATGGAATTTTAAATAAAATCAAATATTGAAATATACTAAGATGTCATCCATTTAAATGGATCATTTCATAAGAAACTAATTTTATTAATGCTTCATTTCTGATTTTCAGATGGAGAAACCGGAAATTTCCTTTTGTGATTTGTCTCCAGCACTCACTCAGCGCACTTGACCAATTTTAAGCTCTAGAATATAGAGGAACTCCTGACTCTGTCTGGGATCTAGAAAAGAGAGCAAGATCAGAAAAATGTCAAAACCCAAGGAAAGAAAAAGAACAAAAAGGTGAATGCTTCTGAGTATTCAAGAAAAGAAAGGGCTGAGGGAAAAATCAGGTTTTAAGAGAAGGAATCATTTAGCAAAAGCAACCAAACACAACAAATTGATTTCAGCAGGGAAAGAGGGAAAATAAACATTTTTTGGAAAGATAAATAGCTCAGAAAATGTAAAACAACTAAAAACGTTTAAAGTTAGAATGGGGTAGTAAGCCCAGGAAATAGCTTAGCCAGGATCTCCAAAGATCCCATAAATGATTCACGTCTCATCCCTAAGGGATAACAGTGCCCATTTATTGTCACAACTTCCACAATGAAAAAACCGAGGTGTTCTCATTTCCCTAATTTATTTTTTAAAAAACTGAAATTTGAAATAAAAGAATACTGTACATTCCTAAATTTTTCTTAAATCACGCAGAATCTGTAATTCTTATTTCAAGTCTTGGCAGTCTTCCAGGAAGTAAAACAAAACAAAAGGAATGCTAAAAGAATTTCTTCATGAACTTAAATTATGCATTCCACTTCAGTGCATGGAGCAGCTCCTTTTAAAATTAAATATCTCACTAAAGCTAGCAGGGAAGGTTGATGAAAGATGTAAACTTCGTACTCAAGGTCATTTCTTACTTTATCCTTTTGATTATGTTCTATTCTTTTCCAAGTCCTCACATGATTTTTTAAATGAGAAAGATGGAAAATTACTTAGAAAAGAGTTATATTTGTATCCATCATTAAGCCACTTTAAATTTATGTTTAAGAACTTTGATCTGAAGATCTTATAAGATGAAGATAAATCCAGAGAATTGCTTGAGTAATTTCAGTGGGAGCAGCCAGTAAAAGTCATAGATAACTATAGCTAGGAAACACTCTCAGTAAAACTCAGAATGAATTACTATTTTTTCTTTATTTCATGACATGAAATAAAGTACAATATTGTGTCCAGGGATTGGGGGGGGTATCAAAAGGGTAAACTTTCCAATTCTAGTGCATTAGTTATGGTAGATCTATCACTATAACTAATAAACCCTAAAATAGATAGTGGCTTAGCACAACAGGCCTTTGTACCAGTTTCAGTCTAGTGTAAAGGCCAGTGGAATGTCCCATCTACATGCAATCATCCAAGGACCCATGCTGTCAGAGCTCTGCTGTCACAAGAATATGGTTTCCAAGGTTACCATCTCCACTGCAGTCAACCAGAAGAGAAGAAGAGCACGGAGGAGCGCAAGTGTTTATGGGTCAGGTCTGGAAGTAATACAGAGGACTTTTGCTTACATTTGCCAGTCACTTGGCTGCACGTGGAGGTGGGAGTGGGTTTGCAGAGTTTCAATCCCAGACTTAGGAGACACTTCTCAAGAGGAGTTCCACAATGTGGAGGAGGAAGAGCACATAGCTGGAGGACAACTCGTTATCTCGACTACAATCCTGTAAGTCGCAGGAAGTAGCACTAAGTGCAACCGCCTGTCAGTAGATCTGATACTGTGAGTAGTCAATCTAGAATCAGTTAACTTCAAGTTCCTTATCTCTTGTTTGTAGATGCAAAGTGGATGCTTCTTGAAAAATAAAAATTGAAGAATCTATCCATATACTTGAAGCTGTGAGCAGAACTCAGGAAGACTTCCAGTACAGAGTTAACACAGACCCTATACAAAAGCACAAATGATCAACTTTGGGTTAAAGGTGGGGTGGCCAAGCACAAGACTCAGTCTCTCTCTCTCTCTAATCCAAAATCTTAGAAATGAAAGAAGAGATATGAAATATGAAGCTAGGATAGGCGGAGGTCAAAGGTGGGAAAACACCAGAATTATGGATGGTAGTAAGACACACCAGAAGGCATGAGAATGGATCAACCCAAACCCTACTGGGCATGAACAAGTCGCTTCTGATGACCCTCTGGAACACACGGCTCTGCCTTGACTTTTCAGATTGTTACTAACCTACCTAACACCCTTCAATAGTTGCTAAAAACAATATTCTCTCAGCCCATTTATCTATTTTTACCAAAACAGGGCATATGACATTATAGCATCCTTTTTCATTTGCACATTTTATGTCATTAGAGTTTTATTTAAATGGTTCATGGGATACATCATGTAGACTTACCATAACTTATAGCATATTGCAGTTAAAACAATATATACAGGTATTCTATGATCTAGGCTCCATCCTCATTTTTTAAAATTTTTATGAATGTTTATTCATTTTTGAGAGACAGAATGAGAGTGGGAGAGGGGCAAAGAGTGAGGAAAACACAGAATCCAAAGCTGGGTCCAGGCTCTGAGCTGTCAGCACAGAGCCCGAGGCAGGGCTCAAAACCACCAAACTGCGAGATCATGACCTGAGTGGAGGTCAGCAGCTTAACCAACTGAGCGACCCAGGTGCCCCTCCATCCTCAGTTTTATATCATAACTCATGTAGTCCTCACAACCATGCTGTGCAGTGGGTATTTTTATTATCTTCAAATTAAAAATGTAAAAACTGAGATTCCATGACATGATGTACCTTTTACAAGATCATATGTTGATTCCATTTTTATTTACCTGCTTCTACAATCTATGTCTAGCTCAACTCTATTTCCTAAATAATGACTGCATTTCAAGCATTCTTTTGTACTTTATATTTTAATTCTGCCACAAAATTGGGAAGACAAAAGCAATTCAGTTCAGCCCGGGAAAGAAAATCACATTTATCAGCCTGCACCAGAAGATGCAGTTTATTGGTGCCCCCAAGCTAGCTTTCAGAAAATACTTCCACATGATCTACGGCTAATCCAGAAATGGCCTAAAAAACTGGATGGCTGCCATGCGATGAATCCAAGATGAGAGCTATTTTAAAGTTCTCTTCTTGAACATCAACAAATAAAATAATACAGCCTTCAAGTGGTTGATTTTTTTTAAGAAGACAAAACTCAAAGAAGAGTTCATTCTGCTCCATAGAGAAAGCACTGAGTTTACTTAACAGACTTTAGGAGTCTGTATTATATTATATTACATTATATTATTATACATAATACATATTTGATTGTGTTAATTCTTCACAGACATTTTGGTGTGCAGGTAGGGAAGGTATTCTTTTGCCAGAGGTTATGCTCACAGTCACCCAATAGTAGTATTAGAGCCCTACCCTTTAAGTTTAAAGTCTTTTTTTTTAATGTTTTGTTTTTATTGATGAGAGAGAGAGACACAGAGTGTGAGTGGTGAGGGTAGAGAAAGAGGGAGACACAGAATCTGAAGCAGGGTCCAGGCTCAGAGCTATCAGCACAGAGCATGACACAGGGCTCAAACTCACAAACTGTGAGATCACGACCTGAGTGTAAATCTGACGCTCAACCAACTAAGCCACCCACAAGCCCCTAAAGTGCTCACTTTTTTTATTACTCCAAGCAATCTTTCAATTTCTCTACTGTCCTGCAAGTCCCAGGGAACCTTATTAGTTTTACAGATGTACCTGTCTTTCTGTTGGGTTAAGACAACAAATGAAGAATTTGCATTTTATACATAAATTCTTGTCTCATGCAAAAATACTGGCAAATATCTCAAACCTTAAACCTTTCCCAGAAACGGAAGTCTTCAAAAAGTGTTCAGAAAACAAAATTGAGAGCCTCTTACCAAACACTTAGTGACAGCCTATCTGTGCTAAACACCACAGGAAAAAGCAGAGAGGGACAAGACGTCAAGAGCTCAGTATCTAGAAGGGGGATGAGATAATTACAAATTACTCTAACACAAGGGAAATTAAAAGGTGTCATAACAGAGAAACAAAATGTGACATGATACTTGAAAGAGGGAAAGATCATGTTTATTTGAAGGGATGATAAAAAAAAATCTTTGGGAGAAAGTTACATTTGAATTGACCTAGTCGCAGTGATATAATTTCTGGGACTAGAAATGAAATGGAACGTGTGGGGCCCATTTCAATGGGGAGAAAGTTTAATGCAGCTGAAAGAGAGTTCCCACATAGAAGACCATAAAACACAAGTTTTATGGGCCCTAAAGTTTTGTATTTAAATTCACTGAAAACTTTTATATGAAGAATAATATATTTGATATATTTGGGACTCAGAGAAGATAAATTTTGCTCTATATTGTTTACGTTGGTTTGGAAGCAGCTTCTGTTGAGGATAAGGAGAAAATAATAAAGCTATATCTACTTTCTAATGTAACAAAGGTCTCAGTGGGGAGGGGAAAGGCTGGTCAGGAGAGTGGATATATTTTGGAAGTAGAATTTGCAAGACACAGAAAATTCACTGAGGCGCCTGGGTGGCTCAGTTGGTTAAGGGTCCAACTTCAGCTCAGGTCAAGTCTGGCAGATCGTGACTTCAAGCCCTGCGTTGGGCTCCGTGCTGACAGCTCAGAGCCTGGAGCTTGCTTCAGATTCTGTGTTTCCCTCTCTCTCTGCCCCTTCCCCAATTGTGCATGCACTCTCTGCCTCTGTCTCTGTCTCTCTCAGAAATAATAAATAAATAAGCTTAAAAAAGTAAACGTCACAAATTGAACACAGAAATTGAATAGACTATAGAGAAATTAACACACCAGATTCAAAGAGGGCAAGCTATTGGAAATTTGGTAATGGTAACATACTTTATATGTATCTAATATCTTCTGTTAGAGACTTATAATGTTTCTTCCTTTTATCAATTTAATTACTTTCTCTATATTCTCATATTGTGTCCATTTTCCCAAGAAGGAATTCAAGGGGCAGTGAAGCCACACAGCTGGGCAATGTAATGTGCTCCAGACTCAGCTGAAGTTGCCTGGACTCCTGGTCCTCTAAACTACAAACCACTAAATCATTTCATATCCTCTCAGAAAGATGTTTTAAGTGTACTTGTAGAATTCGTACTTGAATAGCTCCCATTTGGGAATGGATTAATTAAGAGATAACAAGTAGAAATCCTTTGTATCATAACAACCTCTGCAGGTGGGAAGATGGATCAGTATTTTAGCTTTCCATCTTCCAAACTCAACCAAATAAGATTTTTAACACCATTTATTAGACAATATAATTATTATGCACTCACTTTGGAATGCAGGTTGGCCTTATTTAAGGAGAGGCCACATAGCACTGCACAATGGTACCAGTGGTACCGGTCTCTGGTACCGGTCTTCTCAGGGTTCAGTTCTACTTCTACAGTTCTCCTACCCATGTGACCTTGGGCAAGTTTCTTGACCCTTCTGTACATCAGATTCTTAGTCTATAAAACTGGATGATAATAATTGTACCTACATTATAAGATCCTTCTGAGGTTAGAGGCACTCTTACCTGTACCAATTAGAAGAGTGCCTGTCACATAGTATGTGCTCAATAAATGTTGAGTATAACTGTTAAACATCTTGTTGCCACAACTAGACAGTAAGCTCCTTGAGAATAGAGAACGACTTTAGTAGTCCATTTTGAACATCCTAATATTACCAATCCCCCCAAGACCAGGTTCTTGAGTCTCAGTGACATAAAAATGAACATTGAACTCGAGAGACAGAAAACAGGCAGATCTTATTAGAGACAATTTGTGTACAAAGGAGCCCCCAAGGAAGAGGAATACTGCTCTCTGAAGGGGTAGCATTCAAGGTTTATAAACGCACTTTTCCAAAGGATGAGGGACTGGGAGTGGGGAAGGGTCTTTCAGTCCCACTGTCATTATCTTGTACTCATTACTTCCTGTAGACACAAGACAATCACAGGATGCCTTTATTCCTGGTCAATATTTTCTAGGCCTCCTGGAAAATAGAAACAGTTATGCAATCAGGATTTAAAGTGTGACTTCTAATTTTGCTCAGATAACCATTACTCCCTAATGCCTCTTATCTCTCATTTGTTCTCTTTCCCAAAAAGAGGTATTTATCTCTAAGTGTATGGAAACTTTTAACACTTGCTTCATACTAGTGGCTTTACAGAAGTGAAGCCCCTCTTGTTTCCCTACATGGCCTCACTAGGACACCCAGCATGATACATTTAGACTGAAGGAAACAAAACTATTCTAGAGAATATATGTTGGTCTTTAGAGTCTAACAGCACACTCTGTGGAGGACAAGGTCTAAAGGAACAATAAATGTTTCTCACTGATTACAGAAAAATCCAGAATTTAGGATCCCAAGAAAATTAAGATTGTTCAAAGGGAGTGGATTTGGGGTTATTATTACTTCCCTTCAGATACTTTAAGTACTGCTAAGTGTTGAGATGGTAGACCTGTTGAATTTAGCTTAATCTAACAAGCTGGCCATGAAAATAAGTCCCTGGTTAAAGACCAGCCTTAAATTTTAAGAACAAATGTGCAATGAGTTAGAGAAGAAAGGGAACTTGGTACTTGAATGTGCATGGAGCTCAGTCAGCCAGACTTGCATTAAAATCCAAGTTCGATCACTTACTAGCCATGTATCAAACATAATACCCATCCTCACATACAGCCATTCTCTCTCTCTCCCTCCTTCTCTCTCTCTCTTTCTCTCTCTCTCTCTCTTTCACACACTCACGCACACACACACACCCAACATGAAATAGGCTTCCTAAGGCAAGATTTTAATAAGATCCCTCCAGCCAATAATACAGGTAGATAGTGTGTGTTTGTAATTATCATATACATTTCTGAGTGTCTACTCAAAATTTATGAACTAAAAATTAGGATCTATAATATATAACATTATAATATATAACATTAACTATCCATCATTTATTTTGACCTCAGTATGATCACTCTTGCACGTTTTTATGGATGATATGTGCTAAGCATTTTCTTATTTGATTAAATAACTGTGTGCGTTATTAATTAGCTCTTATTTTTTAAAAAAATTTGGTTTAAAGTTTTACAAAGTGTGAAAAATAGCTGAATCATGAATGAGATCTCAAAGAAGCCTAGAATAAATGCTAATGATCCCAGAGAAGAGAGATCAAACAGACGAGAGGGTAGAGTTGTAGCTCTTGGATGACAAAGGACAGACAGCAGTGATGAAAGAAAAGGGCCATGGGGAATGTTAAGAGCCCTCCCTCCACACTGATCGGAGGGACGGATCGCCCAAAGCTGCAGTGTGGATGAGCACTGCGTCAGGAATGCATGTGCTAGCGGCACAGCTGCAGAGCAGATCGCTGGGGGCCAGCACCCACTAAATCAGGTAGACCTAATTACACTGTGCCCGTCACCACTGAGACCTGGTGCAGAACAGCATGATAACACCAGCCACAAATGATCGGCAATAAAACCTCTCTGACCTTCAGTCTCCTCGTGTCTAAAATGAGCAGAATATTAACAGCCTCGCTTCTCCCTAGGAACCCGGCTGCTCTCTGCTGAGTGGGGCCATCAGTCCTCACCACAGGGAGGGGAGCGTCAGCCCCTCTACCTACTTGTCAGCACCTCTCTGGGAAAAGCAGAAACTTGAAAAATGTTCCTCCTCACCCTGCAGAAGAAGTCAGGTATAAGTATAAACAATCCATGTGGTTAGTATTTGTTAAATGTTCACAAAGTTCCAAGACAGATAAGCACTTTATACATACTAGTCAATCCTCCTGACAACCTTATGATGTGCATATGATTACTCTTCCTGGTTCACCGAGTAGAAAACTGAGCCCAGGGATTCGACACAAAACACTTGGCTTAAATGGCAAGGCCCCAGACCTAAGCTCAGTGAGTGCCTTAGTCTTTGACCTTAACCACTGCCCCACACTGTCTCTGGAAAAGCTAGCTCTCCAGATAGCTGAGTCCTGACTGTCTCTGAAGAGGAGGCAGTTTGGCTTGAATCAAAACAAGAACGCTCGCTGAGTGTGAATCACAGGACTTAGAACCCCAGGTTCCTCACAGCCTCAATTACCAGCTCAGCTTCAGGTTCAGAAAGATTAATTCATGTTGCCTTGGGAAAGGAAGTCCTGGTAAGACTCACAGCCTGGTAATCCAGCAGAAGAAAATGGTTTAAACAGAAAACAGGAGAGCTTAACTGGTGATCAACAGATATTCCTTCTTTGTTCCTTTTTTCAATGTTATTTTGTGTGTGTGTTGTATTTAAAATTAAAATATTGCTCATTATTCCTGCTGTCACAAAGAAGCATTTTTGAGAAAAGAACTAGTTAGGGTATCTTTCACTCTATACTTGCCTGAGAATAGATATCTGTTTTGTCTGGTTTCTAAAAAGTAAACCTAGCAATAACCAAGGTACTTCCCGAGAAGTCAGGCATAAAAACGAGCTGTTGTGTACAGGACCTCTAATGTGTACAAGCAGGCAGACGATACAGAAGTTACTTATGGAGGCCACTATCCCAGGAGAAAAGGCTTTATGTTAGCAGTCAGCAGACCTGGGTTCAAGGGCCTCCCAAATGATATCTAAACTCCGCAGCTTGGCACGAGAGTTCTTCCTGGTCTGTCCTCCAAGTATCCTTATACCAAGATCTGCCCTGGGGCCTTTATCTTCCCCACCACCAGCCACGGAGGTCTTACTCCTCCATGAAAAAGCCAGCTCCAGGGGCGTCTGGGTGGCTTAGTCAGTTAAGCGACCGACTTTCGCTTAGGTCATGATCTCGCGGTTCGTGGGTTCGAGCCCCGCATCGGGCTCTGTGCTGACTGCCAGCTCAGAGCCTGGAGCCTGTTTCAGTCTGTGACTCCCTCTCTCTCTGACCCTCCCCTGCTCACGCTGTCTCTCTCTCTCTCTCCTAGAAATAAATAAAACATTAAAAAAAAAAAAAAGCCAGCTCCAATGCCACCTCATCATCAAGAATGCCCTGATTGTTCATCCTGTGTCTCTCTGAGGTGATAATGACACCCACCACACAGTGGGTGTTCAATGCACTTGGCTAAAGCGGAAACCAGAAACCATGAGCAGAGCTCACAGTATCCATGGAGCCACTTGGCAAGGAAAATGTTAAGGCAAGGCCAATTACGTGTGGATATATGAAGTGAAATAAAGAATGTGGATGTAATCTATTAAAATAGAATGAGTTCACAAATGGTTATATGGTTTTTATCACGTAGGGGCATCTTCTGTGTGCCAACCACTGAGCTCATGTGAGTAAACTGTAAAGCCAGACTGAGTATCAAATGTATGAAAGTCAGCCAAGACAAGAAGCAAGGACCAGACAGAATGAGCAGAGCACCATGAACACAGAGTGGAGACTGCACCCAAGAAAGGGCAGTCATGCAGTCGGCAGAGGCTGGGAAGGGAGACTTTGCAGCACACACATGTTTTGTTTCTCTATTTACCTAGCAGGAACTCAGGACTAACCAAAGCAAGGTTGCCACCGGTCTACACAGAACAGGCGTGCACACCCACTTGTACACAGCTTTTCATTGGCCTATGTTCATGCCAGGGCTCACTGCCTGTAATGACAGATGAGGTGTGCCTGGGACTGAGGAAAAAGCTGAATTCTTGCTACACCCACTGTCTACATACACAGGCTAATATCTCCATTCCTGAGCAGCTTACACTGACAATCAGTGCCCTTCTCCATTGCTATTTGTATTTTCATTGCTTTATTTTATCTTTGCCAAGACCTCTTGGTCCTTGAACCAAATAGCACCAGTCAAGCCATATCCTCAGCTAGCAGAGAGAAAGCAGAGTTGGTGCCCAGATGTCTCTTTTTAAAATTTATTTATTTTTGTTATTAAAGTATAGTTGACATACCAAGTTCTTGTGACTTCCTTATTTTATAAGTGGATGTCTGTACCTCTTAATCCCCTTTCACCTGTTTCTTGAAATGAACCTTAATGCTGCATTGTTAGTAGGCATCTGTGAGAGAAAGATCTATAGGCACGGAATCTTAAGGATGAGAGAGATCCACCCTCCAACAGTTTTTCTAAGTAGATTTCATTTACCTTTAGAAAGCAACCTGGCTTTCATAATCTCTAGACGTTGTCTAGTCCTTAACCCTCCAAAACAACAAGAGAACACTTCAACACAAAATCTGTCTTCCCAAAGTCATAATGTGCCTCAGTTATCAAACAAAGAGCCCTCAAGATTTATAAATATATATCAAAACACGGAATTTAAATGGAAATTTCATCAAAAACAAAGAATCCCATGAAGGGAAAAAGGGTATTTAAATATTTTGACTTTGGACCCCCTGAGAAGCGATATGGAACGTGTAGATCCATCCCAGGCTTCCCCTCATTCTTGCGCTTAAAGCTCCAATGAGAGTCCCAAACCTCTTCCACTTGTACCCACTTGTACAAGTGGCCCATTCTGGCACTGCCCCATCTCAGTGTGGCCTTGAACAACTGGCTTCACCACTAGACATACTGTCTCAGAAGTCTAACGACCTTTAAGTTCACTTCGAGTGTTTGTCTTTTAAGATTTTAAATTTCATTAACTCTTAAGAGCCAATGAAAACTTACAGCCTCATGAGAAAAGAGCCTGCAAATGAAGACTCGAGGTGAAGAGAAGGGAGTTGAGTATTTGCTGCAAGAGGCAAACTTTGTGTTTGATACCAGGGGGCTTTCCATGCCACTGAACAGATCTGATTCTATGCCTTGTTTGTTAGCAATTCAGAATAAGAGCTGAGAGACAATGCACCCAATACTGTGGATGTCTAACCAAAGTCAAGGGGAGCCTTGGATTCTGAGCAGCCACTGAAGGCATAGTCTTAGTTGACAGTGAGATTTCTGGGCTTGATAGTCACAGGGTGGGCAAGTACACAATAAGGGCTCCCCTATACACACAGTCACACATCAGAGTGTTGATCTGAGAACAAAAAGTGACTAGGAGTCCTGCAAATGGGCCTACAGAAGAGAAAACAGCCCTAAGTAATAGACAGAAATGAGATCAAAATATCCCATCTTTAATGTCCTTTTTTAAAAGAGGGACAGACAGTGTGCAAGTGGGGGAGAGGTTAGAGAGAGACAACACACACAGAATCCGAAGCAGGCTCCAGGCTCTAAGCTTTCAGCACAGAGCCCAATGCCAGGCTCAAACTCATGAACCATGAGATCATGACCTGAGCTGAAGTTGGATTCTTTTTTTTTTTTTTTTTTTTTTTTTTTT
>NW_024082341.1:136193-174526 GCF_003009895.1 Hyaena hyaena | reverse complement strand
GAAACAGGCTCCAGGCTCTGAGCTGGCAGTCAGCACAGAGCCCGACGCAGGGCTCGAACCCACGAACCGCGAGATCATGACCTAAGTGAAAGTCGGACGCTTAACCGACTAAGCCACCCAGGCGCCCCTGAAGTTGGATTCTTAACCAGCTGAGTCACCCAGGCTCCCCAAGAGATAATATTTTTTTTAAATTTTAACGTTTTATTTATTTCTGAGAGGGACAGGGAGAGAGAGAGAGAGAGAAAGAGAGAGAAAGACAGCATGATCAGGAGAGGGTCAGAGAGAGAGAGAGATACAGAATCTGAAAGAGGCTCCAGGCTCTGAGCTAGCTGTCAGCACATAGCTCGATGTGGGGCTCGAACCCACGAAATCACAGATCATGACCTGAGCCAAAGTCGGATGCTTAACAGACTGAGCCACCCAGGCGCCCCAAGATAATGTTTTTAAATATACTTCTCACTTTGAAGTCTAACACTCACAAAAGATCACTCTAAACACATTTTAATGGAATGTAAGTCACAGATACAAGGCAGGTGTAGGACAGCAAAAGCAAAAAGTTACACCGGAGGCAAGTTTTGGGGTGTTGGGAATTTGTTTTTGAAACGTTCTTGTTATTTTGTTAACACAAACACTTAGTCTTCCACCCAGAATGTCAAGCCAGGTCCAACAACAAGTCACAGAATTAGGCCAAGTGTGTCTGTGAAGGCCCCATGGAAACAGTAATGGCCTTTAAAAATCCCATTTATGTGTTAAGTCATTAGACTGTATAAAGTCTAAGAAAAAATGACTAGTCAATAGGCATGTCCTAGATTGGAGTCAGAGCTAGGGAGAGAATTCAGGCCTCAGGTCCATGCTGTTCCTACCTTAGGATGCTGTGTGCATGGAGAATTATCCCAGAACACAAAATGGACCCATACTCCTCCATGGCCAGACTTGTGGTCATCCTTCCCAGTATGACAATCTGCTGAGGGCACTTGGCACATATATGCTGACCAGATGAACAGAGAGCACCTTTCCGGCAACAGGCTAAATCGTGATCGGCAGTCACTCTAAGAGCTCAAAACTAGCAAAATGGTCTGTTACGTGTCACTAAGTAACAAAAGATGAAAAGAAAATGGCTCTGTGGTTGAGTTCATTTCCAGGACACTGTGGGAGCTACACATCTGAAACATGTCGCCTATTTCCTTTTCTATCAGGACTCTGATTCAGTAAGGCAAAGTTCCTTAGTGTACTTTCACATTTGCTTTAGGTTCTTCCAGGAAAATGCTAAAAACTACCCAGAAGTTAACTTTTTAAAGAAAACAATAGCCAGTCTTTAAAGAAAACAGAGTCTACCAGAACCTACACACTGTTTACAAAAAGTATTTGCTTTAATCTTACCCACGCTACAATTTTCCCTTTTCCTCTGAAAGTGGGGGCTATTGGCTATAATCCTGCATGGTCCAAACATCATAGGTTCAAAATTTAAACAGACTTACAATTTCCTAAAAGATATGTAACTGAAGATTTATGGTGAGTCGGTGTCCGACCCATATCTAAATCTTAGAGCATCTGAAGACATCTCTATCTCCACTCATCCCAGAGAGTGCTCTCATGCAGCCTCATAGCTTTAAATATCACTTACATGCAGATAACAGCAAATACACATTTCATCTCCAACCTCTTCCCTAAGTTTGTCATCTGTTGTGGGCTGAGTTGTGTCCACCCAAAAATCATATTTGAAATTCCTAACCCCCTTAACTTAGAACATGACCTTAGTTGGAGATAGTGTCTTTGTTAACATAATCAAATTAAGAAATAAAGTTCGTAGGGAGGGTTCTAATCCAGTATAACTGATGGCCGTATAAGAAGAAATTTGGACACAGACAAGCACAGAGGGAAGATGATGTGAGGAGGCATAAGCAGAAGACAGTCATCTATAAGCCAAAAAGAAGGCCTGGAACAGATTCTTCCCTCTCAAATACTAGAAGGAACCAAACTTGCTGGCACCTTGATGTTGGACATCTAGCTTCCACAACTATAAGACAATAAATTTCTGCTCTTAAGCCACCCAGTTTGAGGTACTTTATTAGAGCAGTCTTGGAAAATTAATACAGCAACTCAATCTGAATATCTAATAAATACCTTAAATATGTCCAAGCCCATAGCGTGGATTTCACCTGCTCCAACCTTGGGCTCTCCAACATCCCTTATTTCTATAAATGGCAATTAAACCCTGTAGATCCCAGGGCGCCTGGGTAGCTCAGTTGGTTAAGCGTCTGACTTTGGCTCAAGTCATTATCTCACTGTTTGTGGGTTTGAGCCCCACGTTGGGCTCTGTGCTGACAGCTAGCTCAGAGCCTGGAACCTGCTTCAGATTCTGTATCTTCTTCTCTCTCTGACCCTCTCCTGCTCAAGCTGTCTCTCTCTCTCAGAAATAAATAAAAACATTGAAAAATTTTAAAATAAATAAATAAATAAATAAATAAAATCTGTAGATCTCTATGACCAAGCCCAGTGAAATTACCCTTCAATCCTAGCTTTCTTTCATATTCCTTAAATCATTCATTCCCTAAATAATTTAGTATTTGATTACTATACCTTTAAATAATATCCAAAACTGGACTACTTCTCACCCCCGTCCACTTCTGTCATCCAAATCAAACTTCCATCACCTCTTACCGTGATTTCTGTAATAGTTTACTTATTTGTATCTTTTCTTCCACACTTGCTTTATGATAATCCAATCTCCACACAACAGCAAGAGTGATCCTGTTGGTGAGACCATTTGAATCCTCTGATCAAGACCCCACAAATGTTCTTTATCTATATTTATTTATTTTTTGCTTCTTGGCCTTTTGGCTAAGATCAAGTGTGGTATCTGTTCTTATCAGTATATTTATTTATTTAAAGTCACATCAAAGTGTGCAAGCTTCTACTTGAGTTGTCTTCCTGAATACTCACAGACCTCATTTCCATTCTCTCTCTCCATTTCACTACCTCTGTTATTTTTTTAAATTATTTCAATGTTTATTTATTTTTGAGAGACAGAGCACAAGCAGGGTAGGAATAGAGAATGACAAATCCCAAGCAGGCTCCAGGCTCAGAGCTGTTAGCACAGAGCCCAATGCAGGACTCAAACCCACAAACTGAGAGATCATGATCTGAGCTGAAGTTGGACGCTCAACCAACTGAACCACCCAGGTGCCCCTCATTACCTCTGTTCTAATCAATCTAGCCTTCCTTCTCCTCAAACAGGCCAAGTATATTCCTTCCCTAAGACCCTAAAACATACTTCCTTCAGATATCCATTATACTATGTCTTTTCCTTCTTCAGGTTTCTGCTACAATGGCACTTAATCTAAGACTTTATGGCCATTTTACTTAAATAGTACACCATATATTTGATTACTTTCTGTTATGTATCTCCCACCAGGCTCCTTGGAAGACTGAGCATAGTCTATTCTGTTAGTTGCTATGATGCTATCATCTAAATAATGCCTGGAATCTGGTATGAAATATTTGTTGAAGGAAATAAATAAAGGAGCAAGGGAAAGAAGGAGGAAGGAAGGAAGGAAGGAAGGAAAGAAGGAAGGAAGGAAGGAAGGAAGGAAGGAAGGAAGGAAGGGAGGGAGGGAGGAAGGAAGGAAGGAAGGGAGGGAGGGAAGAATGGAAAAGAATTTATATGTATCTGAGTATCGGTAAACTTATGAGGCAGGCTTGTAGACAGCTATTTTTATGAAAAATGAAGGCATTTCTGACATTAATCCTAAGGCAAAACGCTTTCTGAGATTGAGTCAGTAAGTAAATCTTGAGTCATCAAGGGGAAAGTTTGATCTGAATATAGCATGGTAACTATCTCTAAGACATGTCTTCTGGCCCAGTTCTCACTGGCCTCAAATCTAAATCCTTTAAGAAACAGGATAGCTGTAGGTAAAATCTGGAAGAGCTTTTCACTAAAATTCTGTACAACCTTGAGATCCACAGGTACTGCTGTAACACTGAGAAAAGATGGGCAACTTTTACCACATGTCACGGAGCAGCTTTTATACCTGAAAGGCTCAAGTGTATTGGTGGAGTCCTTGACAGAAATAACAATATCACTCTCTGCTCAGTGGACTTTATAGTGCCCAGAAGCCACTGGAATCCTATGGAGACCATGGGGCACAGCAGAGCAACATCAGTAGCCGAAAACAAACAAACAAACAAAAAACAAAACAACCAACCAACAAAAACCCCCTGCAATAATAGGCAAAAGTAAACACTGCAGCCGATAGGGGCAGAATTTTTTCTTGAAAACGAGTCATTTACTCCCCAGGGACTTCTAGAAAAAGTTGAGAGGGCAATAATTTAGTGAGCCAGAGGTTTCATATTATATAGATTTATCTAAAGACCTGTGAAATTTTAGTTCCTACTTCTGTGACCTCACTTGCCCACCAAATTAGTGAGTCCTAGAGAAATTCAGCATATATGTATATACAGTGTTTTAATAAAGATACTTGAGATATAAATTTTCCAAAGAATTAGCATGATTTAGCTTTTTTCTATGAAATGAGGGTTTTACTAGGAATATTGAGATACTGTCCACTATTTATGCCCTCAAACTGATATAACATATGATAGTATCTGCCCCCAAATTAAATGCCCCTATGCTTACTTGTGTCCACTCTGTAAATGTGTGTCAGAAGACATATTTAAAATTAAAATTATTAGTTCCCACTTTTCATTGCTTTCAATGTACCTGTTTATAGAAATTGTGTTTTTCCTTCTATTTGCTGTTTCCATTTTGCTAGAAGAAACCACATTCCTGGCTACAGTTCATATCAATTCAAAGCTACACTGAGGTCAAACTACATGCCAGGAAATGGAGACGTGCCACAGAGAATAAAAAGATGCTCATGAGCTCACTTATCTGTGGACTCTAAAGAAAAAAAGTCAAACGCATAGTAACAGAAAGTAGAAAGGTGGTTATCAGTGGCTAAGTGGTAGAGAAAAGGGAATGACATTGATCAAAGGGTATACACGTTCAGGTATGAAATCAGTAAGTTCTGTCAACTCTGGAGATCTGATATCCAGCATGGTGGCTATACTTATTGTATAACTGTACACTTCCACTTTGCTGAGAAATCTCCAGTTTTCCCAGCACACAGAGAGAAATATGAAAGATGATGACCATGTGAGGTGATGGATATGTTAACTACCTTGACTATACATTTCACAATGTATACATATACCAAAACATCACATGTATACACCTTAAATATATATGATTTTCAGTTGTCAACCATACCTCCTTAACACATTAAAAATAAATAACACATTTTTTAAAAAAGATGCATATGAAAGCACTTCTTTCCTCTCATATAAGTGGATGAGATCAGAGGGCTTCTGATCTGAGGGAAATACATACACCTTTAGTCCATGAATTGTGTGACATCTACTGTGTCTGTTCAGAAGTTGTTTATACATGGTTCATGGTCTTTGATGTGGTAAAATGAGATGTTGCTACTAAAAGACAGCTTCAGAAGAGTAAGATTTTGCTGCATTCACACACACACATACAGACAGAGAGAAAGAGAGAGAGTATGGTACATTCCAAATGTAATTATGTAGTCTTGGAATGGTTATTGTAAAGCATTCTGGATAACACTAGTTTAAATAGGAAACCTCTATGGTTACAATAGCTTATAATAGAAGCTAATATTTATTAAGTGCCTATTCTATGCCCTGGACTTGTATATCACACCATATACAAGATCTCATTCAGTTCTCACAGCACCGTCATACATTTCATAAGTGAGAAAAGCAAAATCAGAAAGGCTGGCAAACTCACTCAATCTTGCACTCTGAATAATAGACAAAGGGGGGATTTGAACATAGACCTTAGACTCCTATGTCCACACCATACTTTTATTTCAGTCCTTGCTGCAGAAAATCACTGGAATTTAAGTAACTCTATAGGTCTGTCTTTGTAAAGCCAGGCAGACAAATAGCATGGAATTCTTTTCTGAGTGTTGACCCTGCCAGACCATGGGATCTCACTCTTGTCAGCATTGAATAGGGAATTAGGCTAAATACAGATTAAGTTTTAGTTATGTGTCAGAAGCCTTTGGGTACTTCTTAATTACTCAATCCCTGATTTACTTCATTTGGCCCATTTTTCTTTTCCATCTTTACTCTCTCCTAAAAGTACCCTCTAAGGTCATGATTCTAGTTAGATGGGTCCTGCCACTTAACTAAAGGTTTTTATACACAGATATATACCCTTTCCCCACCACCCCCCAACAGGAAGCCAATAACTATGACCCATTTGTTTAGCTAAGCATAAATTTATAAAATGTATGTCTGTAAAATAGTGGGCTAATTTGTATACAATTTTTGTATTAAATTCAATAAATATTGGCTTATTGGTGAGACCATGCAGGAAGCACATTTATATGAGAAAAGGTCCTGCTCTGCCCTGCCCTCACAAAGCTTAAAATCCCTTATCATCCTTGCTATGAAGAAAAGCCTTTCAAGGAAGCTGGAGATGAAGACACAGATGAAAGGGGCTACATTTGTAATCAAAATGTGTGTAAAAAATGTATTTTGGCAACTTTAGAGAGAAATCTTGTTTGCCACTCAGGGAGCCTGAATCTCTTGTTGGTGTAGGAAGTAAAAGGGAACTTGAGAACTAAAAGCAAGAAGTGGTCTGTCTGCACATCCTCTCAGGTCAACACGATCAAGTGCAAGGATATTCCAAGGTCCCTACTTCTTCTGTAAAAGGAAGCAGGTAGAAGTCTCTTAGTTTCTAGAACCAGATATCTTGAAAAAGAGTCACTTATCATGGTTCAAAGTCAAAGGAAGCCCTGGCCTAAGCCTTCCTCAGCTCTTGCTAATGGGAGGAAGATAAGGAGTCAAGAGGTGAGATAGTAGGCATGGGAAAAGAGGGATCTGAGCCAAAGCAAGAAGGAAGAAGGACTAAAATGATATGTTTATCACAGAACCCAAAGCACCCCTGGCACTAAGGCATAAAGCAAAGAGAGTTCTTCTAAAATTCAAAAACTATCATTTATATATGTGTCTATATAATTTGGAATTTCCAAAGAAGGATCCTAAAGGCAACCCTTAGAAGCCAATGAAATTGGCTTGACAGAACAGTGGGTATGGGTCCGTGTCCAGAATCATCAGTGCCCATTTGAATGCAGAAATTTTTTTTTTCATGCAGAAAAAATTTCAACCTCTCATGCTATATACACATAGTTTGGAAGGTTGAGATGAGAGAGAGAGAGAGAGAGATTAATATCTGTGTTTCTATGTTCCATAAACTTACTGAGCCCCAGCACCTTGTGCATCTTGTGCTAGATACTTGAGATAGAGATATAAATCACACACAGGTCTGAGAAACTGTCACAACCAAGAGGAATCTAAAGAGATATGATGACTAATTCTAAAGTGGTGTCTTGAATGGGATAATAAAACAGAAAAAGAACGTTAGAAGAGAACAAAAACTCTGAATTAAAGTATGGACTTCAGTTAATAATAAGGTATCCAGATTGATTCTTTCATTGTGACAATATACCAAACCAGTGTAAGATGCTAACACTAGGGAAACCAGATGTGGAATATATGGGAACTCTGTACTATCTTCTCAATAATTCTCAAAATCTAAAAGTGTTCCAAAAATAAAACGATTAGTTTTAAAAATTGAATTCCACATTGAATGGAATCCAAATCCCTTTATCATTACTATCATGATCTGGCCACTGCCCACCTGTCCCACCTCACCTTGCACATCTCTCCTTTGAGCTGAGTAACCTGTTTTTCTTTTTTAAGAAACACAGAGCTTGAACTCATGACCCGGAGATCGAGAGCTGAGCTGAGATCAAGAATCAGACACCCAACTGCCTGAGCCATCCAGGCACCTCATTTGCTCAATAATCTTTAGCCAGATCACTCCATCATGTTCTTTTCTGTGTCAGGGCCACCACATGTACTTTAATAGCCTCTGGGGATGTTTGTCTCACCGACATTAATCACTCTTCCTCATCACTCACGTCTCAGTTCAAGCGTCCCCCACTCAGAGGGAAGCCTCTCCTGAAGTTCCAGTGTAAATCATATGCCCCCAACTCTGATACCCTCTCTCTCATAACTACGTATGTCCCCTCTTCACTCTTACTATTGGTTGGAATTATCTGTTTATTGGAGTGTTTATTTGCCCAACATCTCTCTCTCTCTCACCACATTTTGAGTTCCTTTTGGGCAGAAATCATTTCTGCCTTGTCCACCAAATCATTTCTGTCTTCTGCTCCTAACCTAATGCCTGGCCTATGATAAATGTTCAAAAACTACATGTGTAATCAATTAATTAAATGAGGCACTGCAGGTCTATTCCAATATTTTTTCTTTTTTTACATCTTTGTATACTAAGCACCCAACACATTATCTATCATTCTAGTTACATATACTCAGCAACTATTTATTTATTAAGCTAGATGCTTGGGATACAAATATAAGTCAGAAAAAGTCTACTTTCAAAGAGGCCACTGATCTTCTTAAAAAAAAAATTTTAAAAAAAACAAAAAGGGGGGCGCCTGGGTGGCTTAGTCGGTTAAGCGTCCGACTTACGCTTAGGTCATGATCTTGCGGTTCGTGGGTTCGAGCCCCGCATCGGGCTCTGTGCTGACTGCCAGCTCAGAGCCTGGAGCCTGTTTCAGAGTCTGTGTGTGTCTCTCTCTCTGACCCTCCCCTGTTCACGCTGTCTCTCTCTACCCTAGAAATAAATTAAAAAAAAAAAAAAATCTTAAAAAAAAAAAAGAGGCCACTGATAAGTAGAGAAAACTAGAAAGGAAAAATGGGCAATTAGAACTCTGTGTGATACATGCTGTGGAAGCCCAGAGGGCGGACATCCAGCCCAGCCTGAAAGTTCAGTCTCCTTTCATACAGCAATGCTGAACTTTGAGGCCAACTCTGACATTCATGTTCTGTTTGGCTATGGAAAAGTAACTCCATAAATCTATGCTTCAATGCTCTTATTTCTAATGTGAGAAGTATGGACAAGATAATATCTAAACTCCATTACCTAACATTCTTCACTTCTCAAGAAGTGCAGATTTTATGAACCAATCTGAATTTGCACTCCAAGGAGTTTACAACTTCATGGTTCGTTATAAATAAGTAATTTCCCCAAATCTTCTGTTTTCTCCCAAATAATGAGAAGTTGTGATGCCCCAAATTTTTAAGTTATTCTCTGATTCAAATATTCTTTTTATGATAATCCTAGATCATATAATGACAGTTCTCCTTCCAACATAAAGTCATCTTAGGGGGCTTATGAATATTCAAGTTAAAGCCTAGAGAGAAGTATAAAGGGTGTCACATTAGGAACTTTCCACTTAGTGATTAAGTAGACTCTATGTTGCTCACATAACAGGGTTCATGAAAGTTTCTCACTGCCAATATATAAATATAAAATATAAATATATAAATCAGTTTCTATAAATAAAGATAGCCTCAAAACTTCTGGCTTTATTATATTATCCAGCTGGTAATTCTTTTTGAGCTTCATAAGTACCTCCATATATACTCACTTCATTATTAAAGATCAAAGTACTGAAATACGACAGAAGGCATAGTTCTAGAATAGCACCTGGAACATAGTTGACATTGAATACTATTCATTTAACAAGTATGAAGTACTATATGAGGATCTGAAGACAAATGACCTGCAGGAATGTGACAAAGAGAGGTCTAGTCCACAGTCAGATGCTTCACAGAGATCTAGAAAATACTCACTGGTTCCCCCACCACAGGGGTCAGCAGTGACCTCAGAAAAACCACTTAACCTAACATATTAGGAACCAAATCCAGACTAGAGAGGGTTAAGCAATGAGTGACTATGGAAGTAGGTATCATTCTTATCAAAGCTTTGCTGTGATGGGAATAAAGATATAGTGGTAGCTAGAGAGGCAGATAGAATTTAGGTGGAGAAATGTTTAAGTTGGGGGAGATTTGTGTAAGATAAGGCCCATAGAGATGATGTTAGTATATAGAGAGGCCAGAAAGAGGAGATAATTGATATCTCCCCTCTCCCTCCTGTATATAGAAGAATCAAGGGGCACCTGGGTGGCTCAGTCAGGTAAGCGTCCAGTCTTGGCTCAGGTCATGATCTCGTGGTCCGTGGGTTCGAGCCCCACATCGGGCTCTGTGCTGACAGCTCAGAGCCTGGAGCGTGTTTCAGATTCTGTGTCTCCCTCTCTCTCTGCCCCTCCCCAGCTCATGCTCTGTCTCTCTCTGTCTCAAAAATAAATAAACGTTAAAAGAAATTATAGAAGAATCAATATCAGGAGATAATGAGGAATTGAGTGAGAATAAGCTAAGAAATTCAAGAGGATAGATTATCCTCAGGCAGGAGAAGCAAGAGAAACTCAACCGTTAGTAATGTAATAATAAAGAAAGAATTTTAAAAGAATACACTTAAACAGAGAGGTAGCTAGAATATTTTCTAAGACTGACTAGACTTCTTCAAGATACTATGTTCTTACTGGACCTATTCAATCAATAGTTTCAGTGAGAGTGTATATTCATCTCTCTTCCTTTCAACAAAATTCTAACAAGTACGTGGAGTAGTCACAAGAAAATTGGGGTAGAAAGTATGAAATATAGTTTCAAGTCATTACTCTATATTTATTGAGCCTTCACCTCTGAGCACAACACTACTGTAGTTCCCTTTATCTGTGGGGGATATGTTTCAAGGCCCAAAGAGGATGCCTGAAACTGTGGATAGTGCTGAATGTTATATGTGTTGTTTTTCCTGTATATACTTGTGATAAAGTTTAATTTATAAATTAGACATGGTAATAGATTAGTGACAATTATTAATAATAAAATAGAACAATTATAATAACATACTGTTAAAAAAAGTTATGTGAATATGGCCTCTCTCTCTCTGTCTCTGTCTCTGTCAAAAAGTCTTATTATACTGTACTCACCCTTCTTCTTCCTATGATGCTGTCACATGATAAAATGCCTAGGTGATGAAATGAAGTGAGGTAAATGGCATAGGCATTGTGACATAGCACTGGGTAGGCTACTACTGACCTTCTGACTGTATATCAGAAGGAAGATTATCTGTTTCTGACCAATGTTTATTGAAGAGAGAGAGGGTGAAAAATGACAGCAAAGCAGGAAGACCCTAGGCTTGCCTCTTGCCAAAGATACAACTAGATAACTATCATATCCTCCTAAATTCCCCAGAAATTGATCTGAAGCCTGATAGAACAAACTCTACAGCTAAAGATAGAGAAGAGATCACACTGAAGAAGGTAGGAAGTGCAGAGATATGGTTTAGAAGAGACACAGATTATGACTTCTGCAATGTGGAGGGTGCAGTGGTCTCAGAGAAGGGCAAGAGACAAACTAGCACACAGGGGACTGCAAAGAGAAAACAAATCCCCATAGCAATTGGCTTGGGAAATAAATGGGGTCAAATTTCTTGAGTTCTTATAACCAACAGGGATTATAGCCTGGACTTCTAAAGGTCAGTGGGCATTGCTCAGTGAGAGCCTGAGAGCATTGGGGCTACTTTTGGAGAGAAAGCAGGGCAAACACCCCATGGACACACAGCATAGAAATTGCAATGTGAAGAGCACCTGGGACACACAGTAGGAAGAATATCCTCATTTCAGAGCATGTCCCAGAGAGGCAGTGTTCAATGGAGAGAAATACCCCAGGAACAAAGAAACTGGCAGGCACCATTTCCCTCCCCTCTGCATAAACAGGGATACCTGTGGGAACCAGATTAGCATCAACATTCACTACCTACCTTGCTTACACCAAGACTCACCCCCACCCTCTAGTGGAATTGCTCTTCCAAGTCATGCTTGCTTCAGTCCCAGCATGCAGGCTTCCTCCCTAAGATGACTAGCCCAAATCCGTGCAAACACCACAGCTCTGACCTGGGAATTTTATGGGGACTTGGTTCCAGTGGCAGTGGTGACAGGTCTCATTTCACAAGCAGACCAGAGTGTCATCTAGTTAAAACCCCCAACATTCAGGCGAGGGACCAAACACCACTCACGGCAGGCAAAGGATGCCTTTGTAGACAACTAGCCTGAAGGATACATTGGAGACACTCCTGGAAGCATCAGGCCCCAGGAACCGGGGACACTATATGGCAGGGCATTATGAGCCCTCTTCTTTATAAGGCCATTAACCTTCAAGATCCAGAGATAGAGCTGAGTTTCCTAATGCAGAAAAAAAGGCACAGAGACTTAGACAAAATGAGAAGACAGAGAAATTTATCTCAAATGAAAGAAAAGGACTTGGCCACACCAGAGATCTAAGAGAAAGAGATATAAGTAACATGCCTGATAGAGTATTTAAAGCAATTATCATAAGAATACTCACGGGACTTGAGGAAAAATAATGGAAGTGAACACTTCATCCGTGACACACTTAACAGATAAAAGAAGACCCAAACAGAGGTTAAGATTGCAATAAATGAGATTAGAAACATGTTTGATGCAATAAACAGTAGGCTGGAAGAAGCAGAGGAACAAATTAATGACCTTGAAGACTGAGTAATGGAAAGTAATCAAACTAAACAAATGAGAGAAACAAAATTATGCAAAATGAGAATGGACTAAGAAAACTCAGTAACTCCACCAAACATAATAACATTCATATTATAGGACTCCCAGAAGAAAAGAGAGAAAAGGGGGCAGAATATTTATTTGAAGAAATAATAGCTGAAAACCTTAGCCTTCCCTAATCTGGGCAAGGAAACAGATATCCAGATCTAGGAAACACAGAGAACCCTTAACAAAATGAGCAAAATCAGATCAACAATAAACCATACTGTAATTAAATTGGCAGCATACAATGATAAAGAAAAAGAATTTTTTTAAGAAAAAAAAATTTTAAAGCAGCAAGACAAAAGAATACAGCAACATATGAAGGAAACCCCTAAGACTATCAGGGGACTTTTCATCAGAAACTTTCCAATCCAGAGGAAGTGACATGATATATTCAAAGTGCTAAAGAGAACATTCATTCTAAAACAGCAGAATACACATTCTTTTCAGGTGCAAATAGAACATCCTCCAGAATAGATCACATATTAGTCCACAGAAACAGCCTTAACAAATTCAAGAAGATCAAAGTCATATTATTCAACTTTTCTAACCACAACACTATGAAACTAGAAGTCAATCACCAGAAAAAATCTGGGAAGACCACAAATAAATGGAGGTGAAATAGCATACCACTAAACAATGAGTGGTTCAACCAGGAAATTGAAGAAGAAATAATAAATGTGCATGGAAACCAATGAAAATGAAAACCCAATGGTCCAAAACATTTGGGTTGCAGCAAAAGCGGTTCTAAGAGGCAAGTCTATAGCAACACAGGCCTACATCAACAAGCAAAAAACAAATCTCAAATAAACGACTTAAGTTTATACCTAAAGAAGCTAGAAAAAGAACAACAAACAAAATTCTAAAACCAACAAAAGGAAGAAAATAATAAAGATTAGAGCAGAAATAAATGATCTAACAACAACAACAACAACAACAAATAGAACAGATCAATGAAAGCAGGAGTTGGTTCTTTGAAAAAAACCAATATATATTTCTCTCACCAGACTGATCAAGAAAAAAAAAGGAGAAAGGACTCAATAAATAAGATCACAGATGAGAGAGGAGAAATAACCAACAGTACAGAAATACATTTATAAGAGAATATTATGGGGGCGCCTGGGTGGCTTAGTCGGTTAAGCATCTGACTTTCGCTTAGGTCATGATCTCCCGGTTCGTGGGTTCGATCCCCGCGTCGGGCTCTGTGCTGACTGCCAGCTCAGAGCCTGGAGCCTGTTTCAGCCTGTGACTCCCTCTCTCTCTGACCCTCCCCTGCTCACGCACTCTCTCTCTCACTCCTAAAAATAAATAAAACATTAAAAAAAAATTAAAAAAAAAAGAATATTATGAAAAACTATATGCCAACATATTGGACAACCTAGAAGAAATGGATAAATTCCTAGAAATATATAAACTGCCAAAGTTGTTTGAAACAGGAAGAAATAGAATTTGAACAAAGCAATAATGAGCAAAGAAATTGAACCAGTTATCAAAGCATTCCTCACAAACAGGAGTCCACAACCAGATGGCTTCACAGGCAAATTCTACTAACCACTTAAAGAAGAGTTAACACCTCTTCTTCTCAAACTATTCCAGAAAATAGAAGAGGAAGGAAAACTTCCAAATGCATTCTATGAGGTCAGCATTACCCTGATACTAAAACCAGCTGAAGACATCACAAAAAAAGAAAACTGTAGGCCAGTATCTCTGGTGAAAATTTATTCATAAATCCTCAACAAAATAATAGCAAACCCAATCCAACAATACATTTAAAAACATCATTCACCACTTGGGGCGCCTGGGTGGCTTAGTTGGTTAAGCGTCCGACTTTCGCTTAGGTCATGATCTCGCGGTTTGTGGGTTCGAGCCCCGCGTCGGGCTCTGTGCTGACTGCCAGCTCAGAGCCTGGAGCCTGTTTCAGCCTGTGACTCCCTCTCTCTCTGACCCTCCCCTGCTCACGCTGTCTCTCTCTCTCTCCTAGAAATAAATAAAACATAAAAAAAAAATAATAATAATAAAAAAAAAAAAACATCATTCACCACAATCAAGTGGGATTGTTTCCTGGTTTGCCAGGGTGGTTCAACATGTGCATACCTATCAATGTGATACATCACGTCAACAAGAGAAAGGATAGATGCAGAAGCATTTGACAAAGCACATCTGTTCATGATAAAAACCTTCAACAAAGTACTTTTAGAGGGAACATACTCAACATAATAAAGACAATATATGAAAAACCCACAGCTGGGATGCCAGAGTGGCTCAAGTGGTTGAGTATCTGACTTCAGCTCAGATCATGAGCAGTTCATGAGTTCTAGCCCCACATTGGGCTCACTGGTGTCAGCTTGTCAGTGCTGAGCCCACTTCAGATCCTCTGTCTACCTCTCTCTCTGCCACTCTCTAGCTTGAATTCTCTCCCTCTTAAAAACTAAATAAAACATTTTTAAAGGAGAAAACAAAAACCAATGGCTAATATCCTCCCCAATGGGGAAAAATGGAGAACTTTTCCCTTAAAGTCAGCAACAAGACAAGGATGTCCACTTTCACCACTTGTATTCAACACATTACTGGAAGTCTTAGTCACAGCATTCAAACAACAACAATAAATAAAAGGCATTGAAGTTGGTAAGGAAGAAATCAAGCTTTCAATATTGCAAATGACAGGAGACTATATATAGAAAAGCTGAGAGACTATACCAAAAATTTGCTAGAACTAATAAATGAAGGCAGTAAAGTTGCAGGATATAAGATCAATGTACAACAGATACCTGTTGCATCTCTATACATCAATAACAAAGCAGCAGAAAGAGAAATTAAGAAAATAATTTCATTTAAAATTGCACCAAAAATAATAAGATACCCAGGAAAAAAAACCTAATCAAAGAGATAAAAGATCTGTACTCTGAAAACTATAAAACACTGATGAAAGAAATTGAAGATCACATAAAGAAATGGGAAAACATTTCATGCTCTTGATTTGGAAGATTGTTAAATTGTCTATATTACCCAAAGCAATATACATATTTAATGGAAGGTCTATTAAAATACCACTAGTATTTTTCATAGAACCAGAACAATCCTAAAACTTGTATGGAAACACAAAAGACCCGAGTAGTCAAAGCAATCTTGAAAAAGAAAAGCAAAGCTGGGGGCATCCCAATTCTGGACTTCAAGTTATATTACAAAGCTGTAGTAATCAAAACAGGATAGTACTGGCACAAAAATAGATAAAATAGATCAATGGAACAGAACAGAAAACACAGACCCACAATTATATGGTCAGTTAATTTTCAACAAAGCAGGATAGAATATTCAATGAGAAAAAGACAGTCTCTTCAACAAATAGTGTTGAGAAAACTGGAAAGTAACATGCAAAATGATGAAACTAGGCCACTTTCTTAAACTATACACAAAATATAAATTCAAAATGGATGAAATATCTAACTGTGAGACCTGAAATAAAAATAAAAATACTAGAAGTGGACACAGCAGTAACTTCTCTGATGTCGGCAATAGCAACTTTTTCCTATATAGGTCTCCTGAGGCAAGGGAAACAAAAGCAAAAATAAACTATTGGGTCTTTAGTATCCAAAATATATAAAGAACTTATAAAACTCAACATCCAAAAAAAAAAAAAATCCAATTAAAAAATGGGCAGAAGGCATGAACAGACACTTTTCCAAAGACGAAATCCAGATGGCTAACTGACACATGAAAAGATGCTCAATATCACTCATCATCAGGGAAATGCAACTCAAAACTACAAAGAGGTATCGCTTCACACCTGTCAGAATGGCTAAAATTAACAACACAGGAAACAGCAGATGTTGCCAAGGATGTGGAGAAAGGTGAACCCTCTTACACTGTTGGTGGGGATGCAAACTGGTGCAAATGATACATTGTATGCATTGGAGATTCCTCAAAAAGTTAAGAATAGAACTACCCTACAATTCAGCAATTGCACAAATGGGTATTTATCCAAAAAATACAAAAACACTAATTCTAATTCAAAGGAATACATACATACACCTTTATGTTTATTGAAGCATTATTTACAATAGCCAAATTATGGAAGCAACCCAAGTGTCCACTGATTGATGAATGGATAAAGAAGACGTGGTGTATATATATATGTGTGTGTGTGTGTGTGTGTGTGTGTGTATGTATGTATGGGTATATGTACATATATGTACATATATATACACATATATATAGGAATATTAGTCATAAAAAAGGAATGAAATCTTTCCATTTGCAATGGCATGATGGAAATAAAGAGCATAATGCTAAGCAAAATAAGAAAGAAAAATACCAAATGATTTCATTCATATGTGGAATTTAAGAAACAAGACAAATAAGCAAAGAAAAAAAAAGCAAAGAAAAAAAAGAAAGGAAGGCAAACCAAGAAACAGACTTTTTAAAATTTCTGTTTTTTATTTTAGAGAGAGAGTGTGTGTGTAGGGTTAGGGGTTGAGGCTCTGAGGGGCAGGGAGGGAGGGAGAGAGAGAGAGAAAGAAAGAGAGAATGAATGAATACCAAACAGACTCCATGCTCAATGGGGAGCCCAATGCAGGACTCAATCCCACAACCCTGGGATCATGAACTGAGCCAAATCAAGAGTCAACACTCAACTGACTGAGTTACCCAGGCATCCCCCTTTTCTTAAACTTTTTTTTTTTTTTTTTTAAGAAAAAGACTGTTAAATGTAGAGAACAAGCTGATGGTTATCAGAGGAGAAGTGGTTTGGGGAATGGGTAAAATAGATGACAGTGATTAAGGAGTTCACTTGTCATGATGAGCACCATGCAATGTACGGAACTGCTAAATCACTATATTGTACAGCTGAAATAATACAACACTGTATGTTAACTAACTGGAATTAAAATAAAAACTTTAAAAAACACATAATCCTTAACAATTAAGAAGAATAAAATTTAGATGAATGGTATGAAATCAAGAATTATATATATATATAGTAAAACTAAAACATGTTTTATATCAAAAAATGTTTATTGAGGGTGACTGAAACCTCAGGAGTTGAAAGCGCAGATAAGGAGAGACTACTGTATCTACAATAGTAAAAGAACATTCCTGTGCAGTGTGCTGTTCGAGCACAGCAGTGCTCCATGGGAATGGGTGCAAATTCCCTACCTGCTTGATAGCGTTGTTATATGGAAAATAAAATAGTGATGTGAGAGTGCTTCATTCATCACAAAGTCAAAAAAAAAATCTACATCCAGGTATGGAATTATAGGTTTGTTTGTTTTCTCCTTAGAAAATCAACATTTCCGGGCGCCTGGGTGGCTTAGTCGGTTGAGCGTCCGACTTTCGCTTAGGTCATGATCTCGCAGTTCGTGGGTTCGGGCCCGCGTCGGGCTCTGTGCTGACTGCCAGCTCGGAGCCTGGAGCCTGTTTCAGTCTGTGACTCCCTCTCTCTCTGACCCTCCCCTGCTCACGCTGTCTCTCTCTCCTAGAAATAAATAAAACATTTAAAAAAAAAAAAGAAAAGAAAAGAAAATCAAAATTTCAAAATACTTTTTTTTTCTTAAGCAGAAAGCATTAAGAGCATTAACTTAGAGGACAGTAAAGTGTGGGAGGGTAGGATGGAAGGAGAGACGCACTCAATTCTTCTAGTGCACGTTCAGAGCATAAACAAGTGGTAAGAGGGAGAACAGTAACCTTGAAGCCGCCCTGGCAGGCAGGAAGCCCAGCCAATGAGAGGGGTGCCCAAAGGAAGAGCAGCAAGAGTGGCCTTCAGCCAAGTATAGATCTTTCTTTCTATTCTGAGCTGTACTTAAAGCTTGCTTCCTTTCTTGGCATATGTCCTATCTTTAATAAAACAGAACACAAGTGGTCTGTGTGAGAAGGAGGCAAACCTCAGGAAACATTATCAATGACCCACCCCTGACCCCCAGCCACGCAGAAACTTTGCTATCCAGAATTCTCTTATAAGTCTGCATGTGGTTTGCCCAGGATGCTGTATTCCCTATAATAACTCCCACTGTACTCACTGTCACTATATCAACAAGGCCATCAGTGAGACTGTATCCCCTCCCACTTGGCTCCTAACCTCCTCGAATATGACTTCGCAAGTTCATCCACTACATAGTTGCTGCCTGGCAAGGTCAGTGCTCAATAAACATTTGGCGAATGACTGAGTGAATGAATGATCATTCTATGAGCACAGCCCTTGCATTGCGTGTGGGGGGAGTGATGAGATACCTCATCTTGGTCCTGGCCTATAGGAAACTCTTAATACATGAACAATAACAGGAGCTTGGGTTTATCACGAGCTAATATGGTTTGGCTTCCTTAAGACCCTGAGCAGTTCTCATAATCATAATATTCCAGAGGCAATTTCAGATCAGTCTAGCAGCTCCTTCAGGCAGTGTTTAAGGGATGCACATGTTCTTCCCCTCCCTCCTAATGTCAGAGGAATGCAACTCTTGGCTGAACAGTGTATGAAGAAAATTTATAGTAATAACTTTATTAGTATATGTAGTAATAACAACATTCATTGAGCTTGCACTGCCCTTCTAAGTGCTTCACACAGACATACATGTGGTCCTTCCAGAGGATTCAGGATGGTTATAATCTCCATTTTATAGGTATGAAAAATGAGACAAAGAGAGGCTAAGATATCTGCCCGAGCCATATAGATTGTAAATGGAATCAAATCCAGACAGGCTAACACCAGAGCCTGAACTCTCAACCAGTACCCCGTACTGCACTAAGAGGAGGCAGGAGGAAATAGCAGGGTCCTGAGAATTGTGATGCTTGGAGTAGACTTCAGAGACAAGCCAAAGCAAGTACATACTCAAGGATAAGTGTTCTTTGCTCAAAGTTACAATATACCATTATTGCAAAATCATACTGAGCTCTTATTGTATGCAGGGCACCCTGTTCAGCACAGTGAGATGATAACAGTGAGCAACAATTGAGTATCTTCCATGAGTTGACATAATATTCTTGACAAAAATCTTGTATTTTACAGATGAGGGAAGTGAAACTCAAATACTAGACTAGGTCATATAACTGGACTAGGAGAGACAGGATTCAAACCCGTGTCTGTCTGACTGTGTAACACCTGAACTCTTCTCCCAGAAGCACATAGCTTCTCCAGGATGAGATGAGATGAAAAGTGTCCTGTTTCGGGGCCGACTTCGGCTCCAGTCATGATCTCGTGGTTTGTGGGTTCCAGCCCTGCATTGGGCTCTGTGCTGACAGCTAGCTCAGAGCCTGGAGCCTGTTTCAGATTCTGTGTCTCTCTCTCTCTCTCTGACCCCTCCCCTGCTCACGCTCGCTCTCTCTCTTTCTCAGAAATAAAACATTAAAAATTAAAAAAAAAAAAAAGAAAAGTGTCCCATTTCCCAAATTGGATTCTTGAAATCCTGATGGTGACACATTGTGATGTCCTGGATCCTATTTCCTGCCTTCCTGCTTTCTTGCATGGTCTTCATTCTGGTTAATTACAAGCTAAAACATGTGGGCAGTCCACACTTATACAACCCATCTATCAACCAAGGTACCCTTTCTTTTCCGTTTATAGTGAAATTGGCTTAAACATCATTCCCCATAAGATTGATATCCCGAAACTTTCCAATACCTACAATGAATTTGGGTTTCCTCTGAGCATATAGACTTCTCTGAATCAATCCATTTCTCAAACATCCCTATGTGAAATAATATCTGGAAGTATGGGGACTTTTGCCACCCATTCAGATACTGTATTTCCCACATCCTCCTTTGACCAACTGATAAACTTCCACTCTTGTTTTCTTACTGGATGTTGGAAACATTTCTTCCCACACCCCACTCTGGGATGATGATTTCCAGTTGGGTCTTTTCCAACCCAAGGAAAGTTTTTAAGCCTTTAATTTGTCCAGGATAGTGTGTTGAACCCCATATTTTGTCTTCCAACATTCTTCTTCACACTAGGAGTCAGGTCTCACTTCTGGACCTCTGACATCCAAACAATAAGAAATGTCATCATTGAGGGGAACCTATCTACTTCATTCTCTCTAAAGTCTTTACCTCCGGAAAAGGAATGGGAAGCTGTAGCAATTGAGCTTAATCACTACTAGGGAAATAGATAACCCAGCTCTCCAACCTGCCTTCATATTCTCATCCATCCTCAGCTTCCACATAATTCAAGCCAGATTCTCTTGGCATAAGCACTGTTTACTAAGAAATATCCATCAACATTCCCCATTGTCAGCAAAGGGTATTTCTTCTCTTCAGTCCCAGGATGCTACTTCGTATATACTCCCCACTTGGACTTGAATAATACTTTTTTCCATGGCTAAGTTCATCCTCACCACCTGTGACACAATGTCTTCAATCATTACCAGCATAAGGCTTCACAGACCCAAGTACAGAGAGAAGTTTGTTAAGTGTGGTCACCAATCATGTCTGAAGACTATCTGCTCCCAAAAGTAGAGCTAGAAGTCATACTCCTCTCAACTCTCCAGGTCATCAAATGTCAAGAATTCCACCTCAGGTGGCTACATCGTACTCATAACATCATCTTCTTTCCCAGTCTGAGCTGGGGCTACCAGTGCTGCTATTTTGTTCGAGGCTATTCTCTGAGAATAGACAATACCACTTCATTCTCCTTTTTGTCTAAAATTAATCTTACTGATTAGGGAATTAGAGAAATTCTTCAGCTCTACATATGTAGTTCAAATTCTTATAGAAGAATTGTACCATAAATACTACTAATCATTCACTTTAATCATCCTTTGGATTAGTCTCTCTACTTTTAAAATATATTCCGGGGCGCCTGGGTGGCTCAGTCGGTTAAGCGTCCGACTTTCGCTTAGGTCATGATCTCGCGGTTCATGGGTTCGAGCCCCGCGTCCGGCTCTGTGCTGACGGCCAGCTCAGAGCCTGGAGCCTGTTTCAGTCTGTGACTCCCTCTCTCTCTGACCCTCCCCTGCTCACGCTGTCTCTCTCTCTGTCTCATAGAAATAAATAAAATATTTAAAAAAATAAATAAATAATAAAATATATTCCAAGGTGTTCAATGAGTTGGTTCATGTCTTTTTTTTTTTTTTTTAAATGACATGGAGATAAAAGGAAAACTTTCTTCCTTGGACGCTAAGGAAATTCTACCCCAATTACTGACTTCAAACAATTTTTTTAGCTGAATAGTCTTTGAGAGACATATCTGACATTTTGAGGTTGTAGATGGATTATGTATATGGCGGGGCCTCATAGATTTCCTGTCATTCTGCTTCTTTCCCTGTCTGATAGACATTTCAGTATCGTAGTATCTCCATAAAATAATGTCTATTCACAATGCACAACCTTTCTCTCCAGTACCTGAGAGTACTCCCTCTTTCATATTGCAAATGGCCTATCCCAAGGTATGTTTGCTAATCAAGTTCCTCCTAACATAAGCCCAGTTACCTGAATATTATTGCTCAGAGGTTTGATCTATAGAAAACATATCTCCCGTGGACCTCCTAAGCTCTGCTAGGAGACACTAAATGCAAAGAAAGCATGGGTGCAAAGATTTCAGTTTCCAAGATTCTTTCATGCCTACTTTTCTGGAGGATTTCTTGAGCCAAATTGTTTGCAAAGTACTGCATATAACTGATTTTCTGTCTGAAATATATAGAGATACAGAGAGAAGCTGAGACTATAAAGATACTCTCAAAGCTGTTTCATAAATTCCCTCTGAGTTTGAGGTGGTATTTCAGGGACACGTACAGTCCATGTTGTTTAGTTTGTCTTCCCCTGTACCACAAAACTCTGGCAGCCATTTTAAGGACGTATTATAAAGTGAAAGTTCATACTGACAAAAATGGTAACCCAAGTGTTATTTGAAATGCCCTGTTTTATGAAATAGGCTCTAACCTAACATACCTTACAGTAATACACTTGGGAGTATGAGGAAGGGCAGCTGGCTTATGACTCATCTCTTGAAATGTACCTAGTTTCCACAGCATTAATTGACTTGTTGTTTTTCTAATCATACAACCATTCCCCCAGTGTTACCTTTGTTCTTCAGTATATTGACTCTGGTGTAGAATGCATTCCCTTTCCTAGATATCACAATATATTCCATCTTTTTCCATTAATTGATTAGTTAGTAGATAGATACAAAATAGAAGTTCCAAACTACATCCCCACGCCAAAAGATGGTGGAATCCTAGCCATTAATTCCTAATTGTAAAACAGAATAATGAATAGGACCCTATTTGAAAATAGGGACTTTGGGGGTACCTGGGTGGCTCAGCTGGTTAAGCATCAAACTTTGGCTCAGGTCATGATCTGACAGTTCGTGGGTTTAAGCCTCATGTTGGGCTCTGTGCTGACAGCTCAGAGCCTGGAGTCTGCTTCAGATTCTGTGTCTCCCTCTCTCTCCGCCCCTCCCTGTTCATGCTCTGTGTCCCTCTCTCTCAAAAATAAATACACATTGAAAAATTGTTTAATTAAAACAAAAGAAAATAGGGACTTTGCAAGTGATCAGGTTAAGATGAGGTCATTGGGGTGGGCCCTAATCCAATATGACTGTGTCCTTATAAAAATGAGAAATTTGGAGGCACCTGGGTGCTCCGTTCGTTAAGTATCTGACTCTGGATTTCATCTCAGGTCATGATCTCGCAGTTCCTGAGACCAAGGGCTGTTCTGGACTCTGCACTGACACCACAGAGCTTGCTTGGGACTCTCTCTCTCTCCCCTTCTCTCTCTAACCCCTCCTTCACTCATCTCACACACACACACACACACACACACACACACACACACACACCCTCTCTTTCAAAATAAATAAACATGTTATTAAAAATGAGAAATTTGAACACAGAGACAGAGGCACACAGAGAGAAAATGATGAGGGCACAGGGAGATCACCATCTAGAAGCCACCTAATGCCTGAGAGTTACCAGAAGCCAAGAGGCACGGATTCCATTTGGGATTCCTCTGAATGAGCCAACCCTGACAACATCTTGATTTCAGGCTTCTCCAGAAGTGTGAGACAATAAGTTTATGTTATTTAAGCCACCTGTTCTGTGATATTTTGTTATAGAAGCCCCAGGAAACTAACACAATTGTGTAGCAGATTTTACTGAACATTGAGGAACTAGTATAGGGTGTGTGTTGGGGGGAGTGGTTACATGGTCATGATAATAAAACTTAAAATTAAATATTAGACATTCCTTCTATTTAACTGTCTCTCAGTTATTTCCATCATATTAGGCAATAGGTCTCCTTCCCCATCTCCCCTCTCCTTTGCTGGGCTGACAGGCACACATTTCTATTCACTACCTTAGCAAAAGGATGTAGGTGTCTCTCCTGATTTCTGGACACCAACTATGTCCATGATTTTAGGGTCTCAACCTCTACCTTTAAACAGTTAATCAAAGTGTTTCTCTGCCCACTGAGGTACTCCTCCCCTTCCTTACTGAGTAGGTGTTTCCAGTAAAGACTCTAATCAGTCCTTAAATGCACCTTCTTACCTCATTATCTAGGCTTGCTACCCAACCTAGGGAGAGGTACAGAGACTCTCCCTAAGGTCTGAGGTGCTCACTTTAGAGAATCAAGGTGGCAACAAGGTCCCAGAAGAGACCTTATAAGAGATGAAACCATTTCTCATATTAGGGTTCTCTTCCTACTCATTCCCTCCTCTTCCATTCAGCTGCTTTGTAAATCTCTGTCTTAAATAGCACATCTCTGTTTCTATTAGTCTCCATATCCCTCATGGGAACAATTCCCTGATTATAATTTAGAAAAATGAAACCAGACAGCACAGAAGAAGCCCAATATTAATCTCTGAAACTTCTTAAACATTAATTAGAACACATAAATTACAACATGACTTGCAGTTGTCTTGCACTAGTAGGTTAATACCCTGTGCAATTGTTTTCTTACCACCTTCTTCCCTCTATTTCCTTTCCTTTGCTTCTTCACAGCATAAGGGTAGATTTACAAACTAATTCTTCATTCAATACATATAATTTTTTCCATTATCTTGGCTGTGGGTAAATACTTGTGATGATTCTTCATTCAGTTTTCAGGTTAGAGGCCTCAGAGGTCAATGGGGCGCCATCCTTTCTACCAAATGCTACACTTACTGGAGATCATTCATCTTCTCCTTTTGACATTCACTTCAGATAAAAAACAATGACTATACACTTGAGATCATGAAATCATGGTAATAACCCTGAATTAGGTATCAAAAGTTCTGGGTCTGATTTTCACCCCTGCAACACATTTTCTGTGTGATTTTTGAGCAAGTTATTTAACCTCTATAGACCTCAGTTCCTCTACCCGTACAATCTAGGTAATATCACATAACTTGTTCTTCCGACTCAACATTTTCTTTTTGCCTCTCTTCCAGTTTTCTCTGTTTCAATAAATACCACATCTATTCCCTTAGTTCACTGTAGAAACATGTAGAGTGAATTTTGATCCATACTCCTCCTCTACTCCGACCCACTCTTTTCCAATATACCACCAGGTACAGTTAAATCTACTTCTCAAACATTCTGTAAATGGTCCGAGTCTATCCATCTGCACTGCCAAAACTGTAGTCCAAGTGGCATAATCTCTTGCCTATGTCACTAAGATGTTTTCCTAACTGATATCTCACTTAATCTCTCCAATACATATTCAGGAGTGTTTTTTAGAATATAATGCAGACCATGACACTTCTCAGATTAAATACCTTTTAAGAATGTCTTCCATTGTATATATACAACACATCTTTATTCATTCATCTATCAGTGGACATTTAGGTTGCTTTCATAATTTGATTATTGTAAATGATGCTACATTAAAGGTGTATGTATCCTTTTAAATTACTGTTTTCATACTCTTTAGGCAAATACCCCATGGTGCATTTACTGGATCATAAGGTAGTTCTCTTTTTAATTTTCTAAGGAACCTCCATATTGTCTTCCACAGTGGCTACACTAGCTTGCATTCCCACCAACAGTGTGCAAGGGTTCCTCATCCTTACTGACATCCGTTGTGTTTTTGTTGTTGATTTTAGCTATTTTGACAGGTGCTAGATGATATCTCATTGTCGTGTGTATATATATATATATATACACACACAATATATTAATGATTGCCATATAGTAAATGGATTAACAGTAAATTAGACATTTAAAAAAAAAAAGGCGGGCGCCTGGGTGGCTTAGTCGGTTAAGCGTCCGACTTTCGCTTAGGTCATGATCTCGCGGTTTGTGGGTTCGAGCCCCGCGTCGGGCTCTGTGCTGACTGCCAGCTCAGAGCCTGGAGCCTGTTTCAGTCTGTGACTCCCTCTCTCTCTGACCCTCCCCTGTTCACGCTGTCTCTCTCTTTCTCCTAGAAATAAATAAAAAACATTAAAAAAAAACAACAGTAAATTAGGTTTCTCCTAGGCTGAATGAAAAATAAAATACAGCAAGAAAAAACCTCTTCTGAAGAACCATCTTCTACCCCTTGCCAGTAGTACCTATTCCTTACTATTGTTCCTTAACTGGGATCAACAACATTAGTTGCCTACAACATCTAGTAACTTCAATGTGTGTACTCTCTGGTAAAAGCAGGACTCAAAAATATCAATTGAACCTAAGACTACAATCACCACATCATTCCATATAGAGTTTAGGATCTGTCTGGGGGGAGGATTTTTTTTTTCTTCTCAAGAACAGATTCCTTGTCCATTTGATTATTCCTATAAGCAAAGAAGCTTACTAACTGGCAGAGAGACTTTGAAGATAGCCCTGGGCCCACTTAAAGATTCATGAGGAAGGCAATGAAAGTGAGAAATGAGATGGAGACAGCTGATAACTTGGGGGGCCAAAGGTAACCCTGTAACTTAAAGCATGCCCTAACTGTTAGCCTCCAGACAACCAGAGTAGACACTAATCCTCTCTTGGGGGAAGAGCTACTAAATGATGGAAAGAGAGAGAGAAGTTTCCTCCCCAGAACTTTCCTAAGTTGGAAGAACATGGAGAGAGAAGAGCTCTCCATCCATTCATGTTTGGCCCTGCCAGAGGAATCTTGCAATTTCACATATTAGCATTGAAAAACCTGTGACAACTAAGGTTTTGAATGGATATGCTACATATTAAATATTTGATGCAATATTTTCAATCACCGGAGGACCCTCTAACAATGAGGGTAGAAACAGAGAAGTTTCCCTATCCCTGTTCTATTCATATTGTGAGGATTGTTTTCTCTCTCCTTCCTTCCCAGGCTCTGAGCTTCTCCCATTGTCCCACACTCACCAACCCTCTACATATACACATACTCAAATTGAGAACAGCTGTGTTACTTGAGATAGACAAAAAAGAAACACATCCTTTAAAGCACACTGCCAGGAGAGGTCATTGGTCATGGACATCCAGAAGGGAACAAGATGTTTCTGTGCCATATAGGTTAACTAATTCTCTAGGTTTACCTGAGACTGAGGGATTTCCCAAGACACAGGACTTGCAGAGTTAAAACACATTAAGTCCTAGGCAAATAAGGAGAAGTTAGTCATTCTACTATTCTAGGCAAGCTGATGAACAGCTCTAATCTTTATTATCTCAGACTTACCCCCATTGTCAGATTCAAGGCATGTACTCAGAAGGGCCAAATTCCTCTGTGACATGACTGGCATTTTTTGCTCCCTTTACCCTTGGTCAAGCAGAGCAGTGCACCAGCCCTTTCTTGTGTGTTTGCTGAAAAATGTTCAGGAAAGAAAAGAATAAGATGATTCAGTGGCTTCTTGCCTCTAAGTTACTTTTTATAACCTCCCCTTTCTCACATCCACAAAAAATTAAAGTTGGTGGGAATGCTATGTAGAAACCACATATCCTTATGCTCACAGAATCAAGATAGACTCAGACAGGGGAATGGCCCCTAGAAAGGTAAAGGAAAATGCTTTTTGGTTGGGGTGAGGGGACAGAGAGATGATTCCTTTGTCAAATAAATAAATAACGTGAAGATGGTAGAATAATTAACATTAGTCCACTTCAAAGAAAATACAGTGTTCTGGGAAAATACAGGAAATTGGACAAGAAGGGAAGAAACAAGTCAAGACACGAGATGACAATTCTGTAAATTTTCACAAGACAAAGTCAACAACAGTCTTAGCCAAATTGTGTTTAAAAAAAGAAAAACTGACATGCCTGAAGATAACAGTTTTGGGGGCAATGAGGATCAAGACTATGCAAAGACAAATCGTGCCAGACAAATGATTATTTTTAATTTGGAAATTATGAAGAAGAAGAAGGAAGAACAAAAACTGCAATAGATCTTGATTTTTATGAAGTGCTTGACATTGTTTAATGAAATCACACTTGAAACATTCATTGAAATTGTTTCAGATTAAAGTAGAAAGTGTAAAGAAAGATGTGTGGGAAATTTCAAATAACTGAATCTCTTAGGAGATGAGTGGTTAGATATCAGGTTTGGTGCTGGGTCCAACTCAGTTTGTGTCTTCATTAATGTTGTGGTGAAGGCAGCCACAATGACCGAACTATACCCCTCAGCCTTGCTTACCTGGTGGTGGGAAGATGAGGAAACTGGTTTGCAGAGTTGGTAAAAGACACATTTGTGAGGACAGATTGACTCATCCTTCGGCACCTATCTGCCTACAACAGGTGAGCACTAGCGACACAAGGTCAAGTTTAATTCTGGACCAGTCCTTCAGATGGGTTGAGGATCTGAAATTCCCATGATAGCATACTTTTCTTTGTTTCATCTTGTCTTGTGTCTATGAGCTCTTCTGGAAAGGTTTGCTATCAGAGAAATAGCTGGAGACAAATATGAGGTCAAAAAAGGATTTAGTTTTTTCAAGGGGGGGGATTACCACTAGTTGTTGTTATTATTGTTGTTTTCTGATGGGAATAGTACAGTAGGAAAAACAAATGGAATTTGAGAGAAAGCGGAAAGAATTGCTAGAACAATTTCATTGAGTAGACAAAAGGATTTGACCCTTTCTAAGAGTTTTGACAGTTCATATGTGGTAATGGGGAATATTTGGGGAGGATGGCTCGGTAGATATATGGGAATGGGGCATGAAAGAGGTCATTTCTCACTGCTCTGTTTTCAGGGACATAGAGCAGTATTAACAGAGTGTGACTTACAGACAGGCACTGGTCCACCACCCACTAGATTCTGGCTTTCAATGAAATGAAGACATAAATTGAAAGTATGTGTTTAGAAAGTATTATGGCAATTTTTGGAGTACTTTTATGTCTGTTGAATCTAATCTTAAAATTTTAGACTCATGTTTTTGCTCTTTGTTTTCTTCTTTTCCCTTTTTTGTACACCAGAATAAATACCTATTGTATTTTCCAAAAGTAACAGATCGGAAATTTTAAAAATTTAGAAACTAAAAATGAGCAACATACTAGAAATTTTAAAAAAGAAGGAAGGAAAGAAAAATTGTCCTTTCCCACTCACAGTTTGAGAAGCATTGATAGGGCTCAAGGATTTCACCAACTGAAAGTAGGGATGACAGAAGAGGTGCTGGATATTTAAGGCTACAGGAGATATGAAATACTCAAAGAAATGCAACAATAAATGCACTATTGTAGTGGCCATTAAAGTGTGGTTATTAAACAAACAATATCAGTAGCATCTGAAAACTTGTTAGAAATGCAAATTTTCTAGCTCCACCCAGACTCACTCATTCAAACTTAGCAATGTGTTTTTACAAAGCCCTCAGAGTGACTCTGAAACATACAAAGGTTGAGAATCACTAGACTTGGGAAATGTAGTAGAATTAGTGGGCACAGTTCTGACTCCAGTGGATGAGAATTCCTAAATTTAAAGTGAGTTCAGAAAGTATGGCTCAAAATTTTTCTCCTTCCGACACTTCCATTTTAGGACTTCTGATTTGCAGATTTGTAAGATAATAAATATGTCTTATTTTAAGTCACTAAGTTTGTGCTTATTTGTTACAGCAACAACAGAAAACTAATATACACTCCTTCCAGGAACCCATATGAATGTACATGGGCTTCCGCACTCTTTCTTCCTGACCCACAGTCTGGGCACAGAGGATCCAATAAAGGGCTCCAAGTCCCTGCTGGACAATGGAACTAGAATCTCAGCAGCCTGGGTCCTGGAATCACTACTTAGGAAACCATCTGTATTAAACTGAAATGTGTGAGAGATTCAAACATTTATTCTGTTAAAACTTCAAGTTTATGTTAGAGGACCTAGCTGAAACTGACTAGTATTCATAGTGAGATTATGAACGCCATGATGAGAGTGAGAAACAATAAGGGGTCTGACCATAAGCACACAGAATCCATCAGCTCTCTCTTTAATTCTGCCAATGGTGTTATGGAAGTCACAAGAGACCTGGTTATATTTATATATAATAACTACAGCCTTGTTAAGAACTATGACCACATCAAAGGAAAATATTTAGCATATATATTAATAAGGCTCTTTTGTAGTCTTACTGTGAATGGTAATTGTTTTATCTCAAAACTTCATGCCTTTATCAGACACAAGATATGAGAACACTGGTCATTCCCAAGTCCCTGATAAGGAGCATGTAAGTTCTCCTCTATGCCTTTACTTGGGACACTATTGACTATAAGAAAGACAAAAGATTCATGTTCAAACAAATCAAGTGAACACAGCTTGCTTAAGAGGGGAAGTGTTAATCAATAAATGTACAGGCTCTTTTTTCTTTCAAATCTGTCTTTGGACTTGATTCCTTTTAGACTATCTGGGAAAACACATATTCATTTGCACCAAGCTACATTTTGTCTGCCTTCTACATTTCCAAAGTTCAGTTTAACTAAAACACTAATTGCCTCTTTGCATTTACACCTACATTAGCCTCAACAATGTATACACCAAAAATCATAGGAAGCATGGCCATAGAAATAGACAACAAATTTCATAAATTGGAACACCTGAAGTGTTTATAAGGGAGGGTATCTAAAGACAATGAGGGGAAAAGTCACATTAAATTCAGTCACTTAAAACCAGATTGTAAATAAATAATAGAAAGTTAAATTGCCAAAAATAAGTATGCAGTGCTAGCCTAGATTAAACAAACAAAATGGTAGTGATGGTGAGTACATTTTATTCTGAAAATTTAAGAGATTAATGATTGGCACTTAAATAGAGAAAATGTTATTTGATGCCTAAAATTGATTTTAAAATATAAAGAAGGAAAAGATTCTAAACTGAGGTCATTACCACAGCCCTTTGGGAAGACTGAGATGAAGCAGGGTACTGAGAACATAGAATATGAGTGGCACACCACGCTAGAAATTTCTTGAAAAGTGACATTTCTTACTTAATCTTCTCTACATCTTCAGCATCAGTCACAGTACCTAAAACCAGTTTTCAACAGGGGCACCTGGGTGGCTCAGTCGGTTTAAGCATCCGACTTCGGCTTAGGTCATGATCTCACAATTGTGGGTTTGAGCCCCGTGTCAGGCTCTGTGCTGATGGCTAGCTCAGAGCCTGAAGCCTGCTTTGGATTCTGTTTCTCTCTCTCTCTGACCCTTCCCTGTTCATGCTGTCTCTCTCTCTCAGAAATAAATTAAAAAAAAAAACCAAAACAGTTTTCAACAAATACGTGTATCTCAATGAAAAGAATGCATGATCATTTTATTTTTCATTTGTACCACTTGGCAACATGGGTTTTCATTCAATTAGAATGGAAAGTAATTCTTCGTGCAAAAAAAAAAAAGTAATAAATCCAATAAAAGTCAGTCATTTGCAGAATTGCCCAATTAATTCCACTTTTGAAAGTAGCTGACACAATGTAGCTAAACAGTCATCGCTAAGACAAGGATAGACAACTGAATGGAAGTAGATTTGCCAGCCCCCCCCCCCCGACACAAGGTACCAAATTATGCCATGTATATTCTCGAATTTACATTTGCCTTTTGTTCCTGTCTAATCATGATGTTCCCTTGCTGAAATTTGAAATAAAAACTTACATTAGCTGAGAGTTTGGGGAGAATATTCATTATCAGCTATGGCTAGCTAAAGGACAAAATCATTGATTTTCAAAAGCATTTTGAACTGTGACTAAATTATGTGATCAGAGCTTGCAATGATTAGCAATAAGTCAGAGAGGGCGATTTTTCTCTTTTAATAGCTGTGCAGTTAGCGATGGTCCACACTGACATTCAGCATTTGAATCTGTAATAACTCAAAGGTTATAATTTAACAACTCCCCCTCCTCCCACCAACACACTTATAGATACAATCACACTTGTTCCATTGTTATGGTACCAGGCCCCTGCTCAAGAATCTCTGAGAGATCTTTCTGATCTACCATATTGAGCTCAGTTTTGTTTTCCCAAAATTCATATGTCGAAACCCGAACCCCAGTACCTCAGAATGTGACTGTATTTGCAGATGGGGCCTTTAAAGCGGTGACTAAGTGAAAATAAGCCCTACTCATGCAATGGGATATCCCATCGTTAGCTTTCATCTTGAATGTCCCTGCCAGGGAGTTTCTCTTTTCTTGTACAATTCATAAAGCCCAAGCCAAGAGTACTTCAAAGTCCGCTTTAATCCAACTCAGCCTTCTCTCTTCCTACTCCTAACATTTACCTGGTGTTACCACACTGGAAATTGAATTATTTTAATATCCCAAACATATTCTATTCTAATGAGAGCCATGAAGGCAGCATCAATTTGTGCCTAAAACAGAGGGTAGCATGGAGAGGCACTCCAAAACTACTCATTAAATGCATAAACTACCCACAGAGGACTTTATTTTCTTATGTTTCACATGAAAATTTTATATTTCTTAATTTAGCCAACTAGTTAAGAAATAGTTAATGAGTCTTCATCTGTTTCTGGTTCTCTACCAGGCATTGAGGATACAGAGATAAATGGTATAAATTTGGTCCTCTGGCTTACAGATAGGGAAATATATATTTTTTTTAATGTTTTATTTATTTCTAGGACAGAGAGAGAGACAGCGTGAGCAGGGGAGGGTCAGAGAGAGAGGGAGTCACAGACTGAAACAGGCTCCAGGCTCTGAGCTGGCAGTCAGCACAGAGCCGGACGCGGGGCTCGAACCCACGAACAGCGAGATCATGACCTAAGCGAAAGTCCGACGCTTAACCGACTAAGCCACCCAGGCGCCCCAAGATAGGGAAATATTAATTAGGGCTAAAAGTTCTGGTAAATGCTATTTTCTCTTATTCTGTGCACAATTTATTTTCCTAAGTTTTTGCATGGTGAAGTACATAGGCAATCTAATCTTAGCAATCTACTCGCTAAATGATTGAGGAAGATGGTAGCAATATCTTCCTGATAGAGTCCTATCTTACCAGCAATATCTTACTGATCAGAGTCCTATATTCTCCAGCTAGGCTGCAGCCTTCCCTAGCTGCCTAAGTGCCTGGGAAGCTCACCACAGCTCTTTCCTGCTTCTGGAAATGCCTGCACCACATTACACAAAGAAAGGTCAAAGAATTAACATTCAACTATTGGTAACTCTGAAAAAGACAGCTAAGCCTCTTTCCTCTGCAAAAGGAGATGCCCCAGCCAGAGACAATGTGTCCAAACCTAGGCAACTAGCCCATAAAAGTTCCATTCTAAGTCTGATATGTCAGCGGGAGAACTATGAGATAATTATTAATAGTACTCCTTTAAGTGTCGTAAGTATCCTGTTTAGATAATAAATTGTATGGTTGATCTAAGCAGAAGCAATTTACCCTTGCGAAGACGACAGGACCAAGGATCACCCTTTAAACAAGTATGAGTAGTCAGGCTTGTTTTATCTGTACTAGTTGTAGTGACCTCAGAGAATATGGCAGACCCTCTTGGGCTCTTTAACAGGCTACAACTGCCATAGCTTCTCTTTGGTCATTGACACCCCTAGTTCCAGAGCTTACTTCCATATCATGTCTTCCACCCAGTTCCTCCTAGCCATTCGGTAGACTCAGTGGGTATGGTGTCACTTCTCTTATCTTGCTTTTTACTCACTCCTGTCTAGTACGTGCTTTCATATCTCCCCCTGAGTCTGTTTTCTGAGCCAGTTGGACCCACAAGCCATCCTGGGTCCCACCCATTTTCCTCAGTGAGGTCAAGTTAGCCCCTAAAGGCATATATTCATTGACTCATTCAATAAATAGGCATTAGGTTGTAGCATGTGGGAGGCTTTATTCTGAGGCAGAGAAGTAAGAGGGATAACTGAATTAGTAGCTCCCATGACTTGAGGGTCACTGACAGCCCAAGGTTACAGTAAGCGTAGGACTATTACATTTAACACTCTCAAGAGCACTAGGAGTAAGTATTGTACTGACACTATTGTACTGATGAAAAAATTCAGAGACCAAGAGGTTGGTTGCCTTACTTGCCCAAGATCATTTGGAGGGGAAGGCCTAACTCAGCACAGCAACAGATCTGTTGAGTTCAGCCCCACTGCTCTGAATTGCTTTGCTATAATTCTGTTCTATGGGAAGTGTAGGTGCAGCAGTGCCCTGGGATTGGGGGAGAAGGTGGGTCTGGGGATCCTCTGATAGAGTCCTTTGTGATTGGGAGCTGAGTGGTAGAGGGAAGCAGCTCAGTCTTTGGAATCAACTAGGGACAGAAGGAAATCCAGAGTCAGGAAAGGAAACGAACAGGCCTGGTTTCATTTAAGACTAGATCTAGGTCCCCAAATTAAAAGTAGTGAGGACAGGGTTCAGATATGGTTCCCAAATAAAATGCCATATGCCTGGTTAAATTTGAGTTTCAGTTAAACAATTAATATATTTTAGGATAAATCTGTTAAATAAGTGCATATGTAAATATATCTTATGATTTGATTTTGTTTCTTCTGGTTTTGGTTTGTTGTTGTTAAATATGGCAACCCTACTTTCAAGTCATCTTCTGGATGTTTATTCCTCAGGTCAGAAAGCAGAAGGGACTCAGGGAAGTGCCCCACCTAGAATGTAATAGACATTTGGTAAGAGTATTGTCCCTGTGTCATCCCTAAAAAACCTGGGGGGTTGGGACAAAGAAGAAAGCTGACAGGCTGTAGGAGGATCAGAAGGCATTTAAGCAGAGCTTACCCCACAGCCTCAAATGTGCTTCCTTTTTCCACCTAATCCATATTTAAAAATCAAATTTCCAAGGTAAACCCAAATACAAAATACCTGCTTATTAACTAGCTCCTGCTTAGATAGATTTAATGTGTAAATCCCAATGTGGGCCAAAACCAGATAATCCCACAAAGTACATTAAGCATGACCTTGTTTCCAATGCAGTAACTCCTTATAAAATAAAACCCATACTCCTTAGCATAATATCCAAGGCTGACCTCAAACTACCTTTTTAGAATCAACTCTCTCCACAAACTCCTGAAGTTCTGTCAAATACAAAGCACCTTGGAGTACAGTCAACCAGTGACAGCCTTGAGTCTGCCTATGCTATTCCTCACCCCAGTATCTTTGGATATTGACTTGTAAGAGAGGCAATGATAACATCAATATTTCTCCACCCTTGCCTTCTAACCCATCATGTCTCCAAAATACCAACTGCATACAGTGAAATTACGAATACTCTACATAGCCAGTGTCACCAACTGAGTTCTCAAGAAAGTAGACACTGATAAGGAGTTAAGAGTGCAATGGTTTATTGATCAGTAATATTTGTGAAAGGAAAAGGGAAGCAACAGGATCAGGATGGCAGAGCTGTCAAGGAGATGCCAATCTAATGATATTTTGCCAGCATAACAGGGAACTCCGGAACAAAACTTGCCCATCAGAGAAATCCAAAAATGGGCATAAAGGGCTAGGCCCTTGGACACTGCCTTGGTTAGCCTGTGGCCAGTATCTGACCAAAGAATGGTGTGACCACAGCCAGAGCTGAGGGCAGATCCCTGACAAAGCTAATAGTGAGAACCTGTCAACTAATCACACTCCATGGCTGAGTAAAGAGTCCTTTTTTTTTTTTTTTTTTTTTTTAAAGGGAGACCCTAAGAAGGACATCTTCCATGGCTACTATACCTGAGAAGAAATTGCCAGGCAGGGCTAGTCCTAGAAATGACTTCAAAGACATCTTATTTATTTTTAAAACAATGTTTATTTATTTATTTATTTTTAAATTGAGAGAGAGAAAGCATAAGTAGGGCCGGGGCAGAGAAGGGAGAGAGAGAGAAAGAGAGAGAGAGAGAATCCCAAGCAGGCCCCATGCTCAGTGTGGAACCCAACACAGGGTTCTATCTCACAACTGTGAGATCACGACCTGACCTGAAGTCAAGAGTCAGATGCTTAACCCACTGAGCCACCCAGGTGCCCCAACTTCAGAGACATTTTAATCTGAAGTATTCCCTAAAACTTTGGCATGACACCTGAATTCTGTCATTCAAGGGTTGTCCATTTTAGGATATTAAAAATCTTTGAAATTCATGAGCTTCTCAATATATTTCCTAAAATACATACACATTTCTAGACTAAACTTATTAGCACACAGAAACAGATAAAAATAATGACAATTGTAACACTGCTAGATGATAACTAATGCCATGGATGTTGGGGTTTGACAGTCCAGGATTTAAGTCCTGGATTAAAGAAGGAATAGTTCATTGAAAGCAAGAACTCATAAGAACTAAGCAATGGATGACCTATTGTTTGAGTTCAAGAATGCAAAAGAAAAAGGATAAGTTAAAAAGTGGCAAAACAATATGAGCCCCATTTTGAGCATGCTTCTAACCTATACCAGGAACATTAATATTCCCTATTAGGTCACCTAGTGAATGACCCAAGTTAGCCTTGCAGAAGACTGCAGCTGGAGAGGAAACTCTTTCAATCTAGAGAGTCCAATTTTGTGAGGTCAGACTTATTAGAAGGACTTGAGCTGTTAAGGCTGAATAGGCATCTAGAGTTCTCCGACTCTTGCTGGGGCAATCTCTCTCATGGAGGCTCCCGCAGCCCCCCAGAAAGCCCTTACGTGTTGGCCTAAAGTCTGCCTTAGAGCAAGCTATATTTTCCTAGAGGCCAAAGGGGGGCCTCATTCAGGTAGTTTCTCAACAAGCACTTAGTGCTGACTGTGTGTTGGGCACCATGCTACACGTTGAGACGCACTGAGAGATGGGACAGAATCCCTATGCTAACACAACTTCCCATTCAGAGACCAAGGAGCAAATGTTCAATTTCAGTCAACTATAAAGAGTGATACTAATATATGAGAAGGGAATTGTGTAGGGTCTTCCAGGAGGGCATGAAAGCCAGCCATACAGTTCAGAGGAACTGGCCTCAGAGAAACTCAGAACTAGGTTCTATAGTTTTGTAAAAATTGGCCAGCAGAATGAGAAAGGTTTATGGGCACAGGTATATCCAAAGGTCAAGAAGATGAAGTCTAACATATCTGGCAACTGCCAAGAGTTTAGTATGCCTGAAGAAAAAAGGCTGGGAATTAAAAGAGAGGAAACTGAGAAGCATTAAGAAATGTAGCTAGAGCTCCAGATAAGAGCCAGATCGCAAAGGGCATACATAGTCTTATGCTAAGGAATTTTTATTTTATCCTGGGGGCAATAGGGTGTCAGTTAGTGATCAGTACAATGCCTAGCGCATAGTCAGCACTCAATTAATATTAGTAATTTTTCAGTCATTCATTCAACAAATGCTATTGACCACTTAAAGGACTCTGTGCCAGATACCTTTATACACTGGGATTTTTAAAAATAGTGAATAAAATCTGACATTAAATATTCTTTCTTGGAGATGCCCACTATCTAGTGGTAGAATCAAACATCAGTAAAACTAACACACAATATAATATCTCAACTGCATCCATGGCATGAGAGAAACATGCATGATGCCATAAGGTTTCTGTGAGGAAACGGCAATGCCCTGAGATCCCAAAGAAAAGTAGCAAAAACTAAGGAAAGCAGGTTAGGGGTACAAAGAGAGTTCCAAGCAATGAGGAAAACTTGAGCAAAGACCTTGAGGAAGGATGCTGCCTGTTGTAGCTGAGAGAATGAAAGAAGGTCAGATGCCCTGAACCCCAGAAGCTCATGGGAGTATGGAGAGAGGTAAAGTTGAAGAAATGGGAAGGAGTCTTCCCAGGTAAAGACTTTGTGCAGTGATCAGGACTTTAGTCTTCTATGTGTGAGTAACAGGAAGCTAGGGATGCTTCTTCTTTTAATGTTTTATTTATTTTTGAGAGAGAGTGTGTGTGTAAGCAGGGGAGGATGAGAGAGAGAGGGAGACACAGAATCCAAAGACAGGCTCCAGGCTCCGAGCTAGCTGTCAGCACAGAGCCCTATGCGGGGCTCGAACACATAAACCACGAGATCGTGACCCAGGCGAAGTCGGACGTTTAACCGACTGAGCCACCCAGGCGCCCCTAGGGATGCTTTTAATTCAGGTTCTAGGGGCACCTGGGTGGCTCAGTCAGTTAAGCGTCCAACTTCGGCTCAGGTCATGATCACATGGTTTGTGGGTTTGAGCCCCGCGTTGGGTTCTGTGCTGACAGCTCAGAGCTGGGGAGCCTGTTTCAGATTCTGTGTTTCCCTCTCTCTCTGCCCCTCCCCCACTCGTGCTCTGTCTCTGTCTCAAAAATATATAAAAACAAAAAAATTTTTTTTAAATATTCAGGTTCTAGAAGAGATGCAAGAGGCCCGTTATTGAAATTTGGTTTCTTGCACAGCCAAGGAAACAACCCAGAAAATTAATAGGCAACCAACGGAATGGGAAAAGATAGTTGCAAATGACATATCAGATAAAGGGTTAATATCCAGAATCTATAAGGAACTCACCAAACTACACGCCTGAAAAACAAACAACCCAGTGAAGAAATGGGCAGAAGATATGAACAGACACTTCT